>NC_052233.1:2432954-2736136 GCF_013401445.1 Tripterygium wilfordii
ATGATCCCGAGCACCTTTTAGCCAAGTCGAGAATGGCTCCAATGATCCTGAGCACCTTTTAGCCAAGTCGGTAATGACTCCATTGATCTCGAGCACCTTTTAGCCAAGTCGGGAATGCCTCCAAATGATCTTCAGCACCATAGCCAAGCCAGGAATGGCTCCAAATGATCCCGAGCACCATAGCCAAGCCGGGAATGGCTCCAAATGATCCCGAGCACCTTTTAATTAGCTAAGCAGGGAATGACTCCAATGATCCCAAGCACCTTTTAGCTAAACCGGGAATGACTCCAATGATCCCGAGCACTATTTTAGCCAAGCTGGATATGTCTCTAGTGATCCCAAGCACCTTTTAGCCAAACTTGGAATGGCTCCAATGATCCCGATCACTTTTTAGCCAAGCTGAGAATTACTCCAGTGATCCCGAGCACCTTTTTAGAAGTCGAAGATCGAAATCTTTGAAATAAAAGTATTCCGTCTCATATTTCAGCCTTACCGTACAAAACTCGGTTAACTACACCTTTGTCTGCCTTTTATTTCATAAAAAACTTACAAAGGGGGTAGCTGTAGTAACCGGTTTTCGTCCAACCAAAAATAATAATAAAAGAAAAAATGAAATCCGAAATAACATTATAGCAAGAAAAATGAAATCCCAACAATTTTCTTTGTTTAAAAGCCTGTTGGCCCATAAACTCAAAATTTAAGGACCAATTCCAAAATAAGCTCAAGTTTTGGCCCAATTGTCAAAAACAAAGCCCTATAAAATATCTAGGGAATGAAAAATAAATAGATTAAATGAAAATTTTGAAAATGAAAATTACCAAAAAGGGTAGTGATCTTGGTTAAAAGGAGAGAGAAAGTGGGGGCAAAAAATGGAAAATTGAAAGAGCAAGGGTCTTAGTGGGGAGATGGTTGCATAATATAAAGAGCATACATTAGGGTTTTAGAGGTTTTGAGAGAAAAAGGAGAGGAGGCAGCTGTAGGAGAGAAGAGAGAAAAGAAAAAGTGAGAGAAAGAAAGGGAGAAAGAAGAGGAAGAAAAAGAGAGAAAAAAAGACGGAAGAAGAAGAGAAGGAAGAAGGTAGAGAGAGAAAAAAAGACGAAAGAAAAAGACAAAAATGATGTTCAATTGCATCTTAAAAATAAATTGGTGGCGACTTCATCATTTTTGTGTCGGTTGCGTCAAAGGGAAATGGAGCTTCCTTCAAATCCGCTTGTTTAGATAGTTAAGAAAAAAAAATTAAGAGGAGGGATTTGGAAGAAATTGGAGGGAAGATTTTATTAAATTTTTGTCAATATTATTCTTCCTCAAAATGAAGTCATTTGGAGGGAATGAATGACTTGTTAAGTTATTTATATGTTAAAATCTATTTTACCTTTGTACATAACACTCTAACATAAAAAAATAAGGATAAATTAATAAATTAAACTAATTTTCTTTGCTTTCTTTTTTTATCTATCCAAACAAGAGAGGGAGATTATTATTCTTCCCCTTCTCTTCCCTTCCCTCCCCTCCCCTTCTCTCCCCTTCCATTCTCTCCAAATCTCTCAATCCAAACACACTCTTAGAGTGTGTTTGGATTGAGGGATTTGGAGGGAAGGGAAGAGAAAGGAAATGAAGCTTCCTTCAAATTCGTATGTTTGGATAGTTAAGAAAAAAATTAAGAGGAAGGAATTGGAATGAATTGGAGGGAAGATCAATCAATTAATTTATATATATAAAATGGAGGCCTCAAGGATGCTTCCCCTTGAATTGTGGAGAATAGCAAAGAGAGGGGTAAAAAGCTTCCCCTTAATTATAAAAAAATCATCAATAAATCATCAATGCTAATAATAAAGATCCACCAAAAATTAAATAAAAATAATATTAAAGATGTTAATTATGGGAAAATCAATGCTATTTCAATGATAACCAATTAAATGTGCATAAATACTATTAGAAACAACAAAAAGTGATTAAAAAAGGTAAAATAATGAAAAGTAACGGCTAAGCAATTGAACAATGATAATCATAATCATATAATTAAGATAAGTGTATTACAAAATATTGAAGTGCTTTAGAAGCTGCCACATCTGCTTCTGTATGGCTCAAACTCTTGCCACATGTAATCAAATTAAATTAAATTAAATTAAATTGAAGTTGTATTAAAAAACACTTTCAATCATCACGCCTTTTCCGCCTCATGTGATCAACCATATATTACAATTCAATAATGTCATGTTATATATAGCAGTGTTATTATCTTGCTACTGAATGTACTTGTTTCATTAAATTTTTGTCAATATTATTCTTCCTCAAAATGAAGTCATTTGGAGGGAATGAATAACTTGTTAAGTTATTTATATGTTAAAATCTATTTTACCCTTATACATAACACTCTAACATAAAAAATAAGGATAAATTAGTAAATTAAACAAAAAAAATTTTCCTTCTTTTTTTTATCTATCCAAGCATGGGAGAAGGAAAAATATTCCCCCTTCCCCTCCCTTCCCTTCTCTCTTCTTCCCCACCCTTCTCTTCTCTTCTCTTACCTTCGCCCAAATCCCTCAATCCAAACACATTCTAAATGTCAAGGAAATAAGTCCCATAGCAGGTTTGCACTTGTCTGCATTTGTTTTTTCCATACTCACTATGCGTTTCATCTGCCGTATTCTAATGCGAATAAATAGTAAACAAAAAAAATCCATATAAGGTCCATATTGGAACCCTTAACATTTTGCACTAGATTTACTCCAAATATTGTTCATTCCTTCTTATAACAATTTATTCATTTCAACACTTTTGTATACCAAATGGTTACATAAAAAAAAAGTATAAATCACTGAGAAATCTGATGCAAAAATGTTTACAAGACTTCATTTGAGATCATAGATTATTGGCCACCAAAAAAAAGTTTTCGTTATGTTCTTCACCAAGTTCATATATATTCGGTCGGGTTTCATTCATATAATTGTCAAAGACAGTTCAAATGGCGACATTTTTTTTTGGATATGTAATTCTGTCTACAAATGGAGACATATGCTATATTAAATTTTCACGGACTATGTATCAATAGAATTATATAAGAGACAAGTTAGCAGAATCAACTAATATAAAAAAAACCTTAACACATGTAACTGGAAGTAAACGGCAGGGTGATGGCACTTTTTGTTCCATTTTATTATTAATTTATCATATCTTTTATGGACTATGTATCAATGGAATCATGAAAGCGACAAGTTAGTAGCCTTAGATGTTAGAGTAATCCAAATTTCTATATCATAACAATTGCAAATGCACGTAGATTAGATAAGCAAGGCCTACTCTGAGATTAATTCACAAATCTTTCCCTCTATATTATACCTTAGAAACAACGTTGTTGATCACAACTTTCTAGTTCATCAATCCTATCTTTGCAGCTATTACAATCATGGCTACTTTTTTCGTGACCCTGATCTTCGTTCTGGGAGCTTTTGCTTCCCTTTCCATGTCTCGCACTCTCCTAGAAACATCAATGAATGCGAGGCATGAAGAATGGATGGCTCAATATGGACGAGTCTATAAGGATGCTGATGAGAAGGAGACACGTTTCAATGTTTTCAAGGAAAATGTGGCTTTCATTGAATCTTTTAACAATGTAGGGGATAAGCCTTACAAGCTGGGCATCAATCAGTTTGCCGATCTTACCAATGAAGAGTTTAAGGCCACAAGAAATAGATTCAAGGGTCATATGTGTTCTAATGATGCAGTTTCTTTCAAGTATGAAAATATTACTGCAGTACCTGCTACCATGGATTGGAGAACAAAAGGAGCAGTAACACCCATCAAGGATCAAGGCCAATGTGGTACGTGCATTCGGTTCATTTTTTGTTAGAATCTGAGTTGATGGAATATTTTTAGTTGCTTAACTCATTTGTCAATCAAAATACAGGATGTTGCTGGGCATTTTCTGCCGTGGCCGCGATGGAAGGCATTACTAAGCTATCAACAGGTAAATTGATCTCCCTTTCCGAGCAAGAGGTTGTGGATTGTGATGTCAAGGGGGAGGATGAAGGCTGTAATGGCGGATTAATGGATGATGCCTTCAAATTCATCATTCAAAATAAGGGTCTCACCACTGAGACTAACTACCCTTACAAGGCTACTGATGGAACTTGCAATGCCAAGGAAGACGCCAACCATGCTGCCAAGATAATTGGTTATGAAGATGTGCCTGCCAACAATGAGGCAGCACTAATGAAGGCTGTTGCGAACCAACCTATCTCTGTTGCCATTGATGCTGGAGGGTCTGATTTCCAATTCTACTCCAGTGGCATCTTTACAGGATCTTGCGGCACTGAATTAGACCATGGTGTTACTGCTGTTGGTTACGGAGCAGTTGGAGGGACTAAATATTGGCTTGTGAAGAACTCATGGGGCATGGGATGGGGCGAAAAAGGGTACATAAGGATGCAGAAAGATGTTGCTGCAAAGGAAGGTCTTTGTGGCATTGCAATGCAGGCCTCTTACCCTACTGCATAATGTTCTGTATATTTATTTACCTAAATATGATTATAGTGTGTATGCTGTGGTCGATGCATGGCTCAGCAAGAACTTGTGCAGGTCTTGTATGCCAGAAACAGGTTTGTATATGAATTACTGTTAGTATATATAAGTGAACTGTGTTAAGCTTCCTAAAAATCCAATCAATATTTTGGTTTAAAGAATGAAAGTACAATGGACGAGTCTGAGCCATATGAGGAAAAGAAACCTATGAACAAACAAAATATATGATAATGAAACCATTAATTTTGCAGTGATATGATCTCAATCCAATAACTTTGTCTTGTGCCTTTTAATGTCGTCTACTAGTCTAGATAGATATAATTCAAATAATAGATGTTGAAAATGTGTGTACCTACACACTAGTTAATCAACAGTTTAGAAAAAATTGCAGAATAATAAACAATGACCAAGCACCACAATTTTTACGGGGAAAGCCCAGATGGAAAAAATCTCAAGTCTATATCGCAACCAACCTTCGAAACAATCTACTATAACGAACGAAGATTACAAAGGATTTACTCAGCCTCATCAAACATATTTGTACATACTAGATCCAGTGTATGCTCTGCAACTGCTTTGGAGTCCACCTAGTGGTGGACCCAAGATTAAAATTCACTGGGGGACACAACTAAGCAACGGGGGTTCAGGGGTAACGCCTCTTAAATGTTTTTTTGGGTTATTTATATGGCACAAAGATAATCACTAATAATATTTTCGAGTAATAAATTCATCTTGTTCGTTCTTGAAAAAGGTATTTCAATACTTTACATGCTATAAGAAAAATCAATGCTAACTTAAAACGCCAATACACCAAAGAAAAAGAAAGATGTTTCTTTGTTTGCACTCTCAATCGACTGTTGTTGGCTGTTGCGCGCAAACAACTAAATAAGGGGAGGGCTAATGGCTTAGACTTGGATAGTTGGACTTGATGGATTAGAGGCCTGAAATGTTTTGGTTTGGGACCTTGTAACTAAGCCTATATACCCTATTAAAAAAAGAAATTGGTTCCAATATACAAATTTATTAGAGATCCCAATGCAACTACTTATTTATAAGATATCTATGGCATAATCTCTATTTTACATACTAAATAATGAATATAAAAAATAGATATAAAATAGAAAAGGACCAATTACATGAGAGAGGTAAGAGAGTTTTAACCCTTAGTTGTAATTTTAAAAAATTCAGTGGGGGGCAAGTGCCCGTCTGCCACTGAGCCCACCAAATACTTGTGTTGTGTAGACCTTGTCTTGAAATCCACCAACATGAATCATCCCTCCACCACGAGCTCTTCACTGTTATGGTCTCCACCAACAATTCACACAATAGTTGTTTACCATAGTATCTCTCAATCTACCTCTCTCTTAATTCTAATACATTTAATCACTTATCACTTAAGTACAAGAAAGATCTAAACAGACATATGAATCTGTCATGGAAGTATTGCAGATTTTATTGCCAATTTCTTCGATGGACGTCTTCATGAGAGACTTTGTGTCCTTTATACACAAACTTTTTGATTTCACGAGATAAAATCACATAGAATAATGTGTTTATCTATAAATCAATCTCATCTATCCAGATTTGATTAATAGCTTAGTATGTAAGCATTCATCAACTACCTAAATGATAAGAGTTATATTAGAGAGAAAAACCAATTATCATTAGAGGATTAAATCAAGTATGTCATGATATATATCCATAAGATCCACATGCCCTAGGGACATGCCAAAAATGTCGTCACACCCGCATTGGGTGCAGTAGGGACACAGATGCGGTAGAATACGTATACAGTGCGGCAATCCCACACCCCTTTTTCTATCAAAAAGAATAAACTACTCGTATGAGATTTGTCTACTATCTACGTAAAAATTGCCATCCACATAAAAACCCAATCGACATTTGTCATTTCCAGAAAAACCCAATCGCCATCTATCATCTCTAGGAGAACAATTTGAGTGGACTCATAAATATAAGAGACATTTACAGACAATTTGATTCTACTTAAACTCCTTTGCAGATGTCAGATAGCTATTTAAGGCCCAATCTTCTAGAACTTGGGCTTGGGCCTGGGCCTGCCTAAGGCACAATACAACAAATAACTTGAAGTGGGTTGGGTTTGACCCACAACAATATTTTTAACCTTCTTTTAGGGTATTTTTGGGATTGCTCCAAAGTCACACAACATCCAAAGCCCTAGGCAGCAGCAAAAGAAACCTAAACCTTAGTATAAAAAAACAATTAGAATATATAACCAATATTTATCAATAAGACTTTAGATTAATATTTAAAATGTATATTTCTTATTTGCCGAGTCCCCTGCATCCTGAATTCTTTGAGAATTTACAAATCGCAGACTTGACGTGGAGCTCGGGTTCGATGGAGACCCTATGAACACGGAGAGAGAATGGCGTTGCGAATAAGAAAGAGAATGGTGGAGAAAGAAAGAAGAAATGAAATTTAAAAAAAACAAGAAACAGAGAGAGGGAGAGAGTAGAGAGAAAAAGTCAAAAGTCATTTTAAAATTACACAAGAGAGAGAAATGGAAAATGAGTTGTGGCCCATCAAATTTTATTTAAAATGAATCTTATGTGGCATGATAAGTTGTCATGCTACATCATTTATGCACAATAAAGCTATATACAAATATTATTTTTTATTTGTAAGACACTGTGCGACCATATCAAACAAATTAGTTAATCACATATGTCCAAATCATAATTTTTTGATCAAGCACGTAGATAAGCAAATTAAGCTTTTGTGGAGTGGACGGAAATTTGATTGACAAACTTTCTCTAAATAATGAGGGTGTTGAAGGATCCCAATGGGCTTGGTCATTTATTACTTCACTCACGTACGTTAGCAATCATCACTGCAATGGAGTTTACATACAATACCAAAGCATATTTTCTTTCAAGTATGAAAATGTTACTGCAGTACCTTCTACCATGGATTGGAGAACAAGAGGAGCAGCAACACCCAACAAGGAAAATGCTACCCACAGTAACATTTTCCTTGATGGGTGTTACTGCCCCTTTATTTCTCCAATCCATAGTAAAAGCTACATGCAGTAACATTTTTCTACTTCAAAGAAACTACATCATTAGAACACATACGAGCCTTTTTTTTGTCCCCCGGATTTTGAAATTTTTTTACTTGTTTTGTCAAGTCGTTTGCATGTTTGTTAAAAAAGTTCTCGTTGGGCTGATGCTTATGAGGTAGTTGGTTACCCAGGCAACCTAGGTTCGATTCTCACAAAAGCCTTTTTATACTTTGTACTTCATTTTTTAAATCTATTTTGCATAGTTTTCGTTGAATCTCTAATTTATAATACACAATAAATTAATATATATCTATATATTATATAAATATATGTTATATAAAGCCAAAATTTGTAATATTGTATAAATTTTGTAGATTTGGATTGTTTCACCGGAAGGCACTTGGCAAAGAATACCCATCATGCCAACTGCACACTACTCTTTGTAATAATATCCGTAATTGTCCATACTTTAGGTAGCATGTTTACTCAACATGCCACCTAGATTAAAAATGATAAATAAGAAATGATAACCCACTTTTCTCAATCTTTTTCTGCCTCTCTCTACTCATGATTTTCTTTTTGTCTTTCTTATCTCTCTTATCTCTATTTTTTCTCTCAGTTGCAACATCCACGACCAAAAAATGGAGCAGCGATTTCATTTTAATTTTTGTGAGATTCATTTAGGATTTTGCGTTGGTGATTAGTGCAGAAGAAGATGTCAAATTTTTTTGGGTATTCTATCAACAAAGAAATTAGAAGATTTGGAGCTTCACTGAATATTTGACGTGAGCCCTGCAATATTTGATCTACAAGCACAAACGGTGAATATTAAAATATCAAGAATTTATACAGGTTGGACAACGAATGCAAAGTTTACTCACCAGTGTCTTATTACATTGATAATTACATTCAATGTGTAATAAGCCCCTGCCAAGCTTACTAAGCCACCATTGTCAAGTTTAATTTTAAGTGTCTTATTTCATTGACAAGGTAACATTAACATTTAAAGTGTAATACTCCCCTGACAAACTAAATAAGCCAACACTACCAAGTTTACTCACCAGTGGCTTATTACATTGATAGCATTACTTATTACATTCAATGTGTAATAAACCCTTACCAAGCTTACTAAGCCACCACTGTCAAACTAAATAAGTCAACATTGCCCAGTTTACTCATCAGTGACTTATTATATTGACAACATAATTAATTACATTCAAAGTGTAATAAGAAGGCAGAGCATAAAATCTCATAAAAATTTCATCCAATTTCAATCTATACTAGTGGGTTCATAATGACATTGTTTTTTCTTTTTTCAAACCAAAATGATATATGTCCATAATTTTGATGTCCATAAGTGTCCATAATCTAGGTGGCATGAGGAGAAATGTGGGGGACCATGTTGTATTAAATGATCTCCACACTTCTCCTCATGCCACCTAGATTATGGATACTTATGGACACCAAAATTATGGACATGTAGTGCTTCCGTTTTTGAAATACCATTGAGAAATTTACTTCTCATTAGAATCGAACCTTGGGCACACATGTGCCTAACCCAGTCGATTGCTAACTGAGCCACCGCTCGTTGGCTCACAATGACATTGTTACAACACCCATGAAAACCTAGACTAAGATCTTAAAGACCCATGTAAACCTAGAACGAAATCTCAAATACCATGAAAACTCAAACCGAAATCTCAAATAACTACGAAAACCAAAAAAAAAACTCAAACCAAAATCTCAAATACCCATGATAACCCCAACCGAAATCTCAAATACCCAAGAAAATCCAAATGAATAATCGAAATGTCAAATACCCGTCAAAGTCAGGTCATCAATGGGTCTTTATTTGCCCGTGGCCGTTTCAGTGGCAAAGGGCTGGGAGTTGGAGGGTGTTCAAGATTATCACAAGCTTTAAAATAACAAAATAGAGCTTAAAAACTTACGCTGGGGTGTGCCTTCTCTTTATATAGCGAAGGAATTAGGAGTTCGGCTGATCAATTGGGATCTCCAAATCAATCTGATTTTGAGGCCGATCAAGCTCGAAGATCACGGGGTCATTAATTGGGATACGTTTAACTTCTTGGCCTGTCCAATAAACCTTGACTCGTGTTCATCTCAAATTATTCTCTCACATGGTAATAATATTTGGGGTTTTTATCCACAAGGACAAAAACTAAAAGTTGTATCCAAACAAGGACAACCTAAAAAAAACTTTAGAAAAAATGACAAAACCTCCATACTTACAAAAATACCGTCCCTCCTCCTTCTTCCTTCTTCCTTCTTTCTTCTTCTTACTCCTCCTCCTCCTCCTTCCTTGCTCCACCATATCGGAAATTGTTCGTCCGTCCATCATTTTCGACGAGCCAACTACCGAAATGAAGCTCTAAGTTAGCCCGATCAAAGCCCAACTATCACCCACAATCCATTATCACTTGAGTCGCCGAAAAATCTTCGTGAAATCACAGTCAACGTTTGAAAAAGAGCTAGATCCAGCCAATATGGCCAACGCCGGCGACTATCAACGCCCCCAATCAACTCCACGGACCAATGCGCATCACCTATGAGGTTTTATTGCTTTTTAGAACTCTTTTTTTTCCTTTTGAAAATCAGATCTGAATCTGCAGATATAATATCTGTTTCGGATCTGTTCTGATATGTTATATGTTTCGAAACTTCAAACATATAGCATTTCATTAAAGACAGATAACATTTTGACTAGACAGATAACATAATGACAGATATCAAATTAATCAAAACAGATAACATATCCAGTAGTCTTGAAAACCCAAAAAACCACGAAAATCACTACAGAAAATGTCAAAAATAATGATGTGATGACAAATCGAAGGAAAACAACAAGATCTATAAGTCTCATGGTGAGTATGAGTAGATCTAGTTCGAATAAAACGAAAATCGGAATGAAAAATCACTAAAAAATGGCATAGAACTCTCGAATAAGCCATGAGGGGCGGAGAAGAAGCTTTCGGCGACGGAGATGAAGCTTCCGACTGAAGTTAGAGATTAATCATGTGCAGGAGGTGTGTATCATGTTTGAGGATGAAGATGATGATATTTTAGACAATAAAACCATATATTTTAACTTTTTATCTTTTTTGGAATATTAGTTCAAACTACATGGACTTTATGGAATAGGACTTTTAAGAGTGTCCTTCTTGGAACAAAACTCTTCAATAAGGGACTAATCTTTAATTTTCCCATAATATTTTGACATAAAAATAAGGATAACTTAGTAAATTAAATAAATTTTCTTTCCTTTCTTTTTTATCTATCCAAACATGGGAGATAGAAAAATATTTCTCCTTCCCTTCCCTTCCCTTCTCTCCTTCTCCCCACCCTTCTCTTCCCTTCCCCCCAAATCTCTCAATCCAAACACACTCCAAATGTCAAGGCAATAAGTCACATAGCAGGTTTGCACTTGTCTGCATTTGTTTTTTCCATACTCAGTGTGCGTTTCATCTGCCGTATTCTAATGCGAATGGATAGTAAACAGAAAAAATCCATATAAGGTCCATATTGGAACCCTTAACATTTTGCACTAGATTTACTCCAAATATTGTTCTTTCCTTCTTATCACAATTTATTCCTTTCAACACTTTTGTATATCAAATGGTTACATAAAAAAAAGGTATAAATCACTGAGAAATCTGATGCAAAAATGGTTACATGACTTCATTAGAGATCATAGATTATTGAAAACCAAAAAAAAGTTTTCGTTATGTTCTTCACCAAGTTCATATATATTCGGTCTGGTTTCATTCATATAATTGTCAAAGACAGTTCAAATAGCGACATTTTTTTTGGATATATATGTAATTCTATCTACAAATGGAGACATATTATCAATAGAATCATATAAGAGACAAGTTAGTAGAATCAACTAATATAAAAAAACCTTAACACATGTAACTGGAAGTAAACGGCAGGGTGATGGCACTTTTTGTTCCATTTTATTATTAATTTATCATATCTTTTATGGACTATGTATCAATGGAATCATGTAAGCGACAAGTTAGTAGCCTTAGATGTTAGAGTAATCCAAATTTCTATATCATAACAATTGCAAATGCACGTAGATTAGATAAGCAAGGCCTACTCTGAGATTAATTCACAAATCTTTCCCTCCATACAAACCTTAGAAACAACGTTGTTGATCACAACTTTCTAGTTCATCAATCCTATCTTTGCAGCTATTACAATCATGGCTACTTTTTTTGTGACCCTGATCTTCATTCTGGGAGCTTTTGCTTCCCTTTCCATGTCTCGCACTCTCCTGGAAACATCAATGAATGTGAGGCATGAAGAATGGATGGCTCAATATGGACGAGTCTATAAGGATGCTGATGATAAGGAGACACGTTTCAATGTTTTCAAGGAAAATGTGGCTTTCATTGAATCTTTTAACAATGTAGGGGATAAGCCTTACAAGCTGGGCATCAATCAGTTTGCCGATCTTACCAATGAAGAGTTTAAGGCCACAAGAAATAGATTCAAGGGTCATATGTGTTCTAATGATGCAGTTTCTTTCAAGTATGAAAATATTACTGTAGTACCTGCTACCATGGATTGGAGAACAAAAGGAGCAGTAACACCCATCAAGGATCAAGGCCAATGTGGTATGTGCATTCGGTTCGTTTTTTGTTAGAATCTGAGTTGATAGAATATTTTTAGTTGCTTAACTCATTTGTCAATCAAAATACAGGATGTTGCTGGGCATTTTCCGCGGTGGCCGCGATGGAAGGGATTACTAAGCTATCAACAGGTAAATTGATCTCCCTTTCTGAGCAAGAGGTTGTGGATTGTGATGTCAAGGGGGAGGATGAAGGCTGTAATGGCGGATTAATGGATGATGCCTTCAAATTCATCATTCAGAATAAGGGTCTCACCACTGAGACTAACTACCCTTACAAGGCTACTGATGGAACTTGCAATGCCAAGGAAGACGCCAACCATGCTGCCAAGATAACTGGTTATGAAGATGTGCCTGCCAACAGTGAGGCAGCGCTAATGAAGGCTGTTGCGAACCAACCTATCTCTATTGCCATTGATGCTGGAGGGTCTGATTTCCAATTCTACTCTAGTGGCATCTTTACAGGATCTTGCGGCACCGAATTAGACCATGGTGTTACTGCTGTTGGTTACGGAGCAGTTGGAGGGACTAAGTATTGGCTTGTGAAGAACTCGTGGGGCACAGGATGGGGTGAAAAAGGGTACATAAGGATGCAGAAAGATGTTGCTGCAAAGGAAGGTCTTTGTGGCATTGCAATGCAGGCCTCTTACCCTACTGCATAATGTTGTATATGTTTATTTACCTAATTGTGAATTACAGTGTGTATGCTGTGGTCGATGCATGGCTCAGCAAGGACTTGTGTAGGCCTTGTATGCCAGAAACAAGTTTGTATATGAATTGTTGTTCGTATATATAAGTGAACTATGTTAAGTATCCTAAAGATCCTACCAGAATTTGGGTTTAATGAATGAAAGGACAATGAATGTTCAGTTAAAATACCATCTTTTGTGCACTTTTGTGCTGAGCAGCTAACCAGAGCCATATGAGGATAAGAAACCTATGAACAAACAGAATAGAAGATAATGAGACCATTAATTTTGCAGTGATATGATCTCAGTCCAATAACTTTGCCCTGTGCCTTTTAATGTCGTCTAGTAGTCTAGATAGATATAATTCAAATAATAGATTTTTAAAATGTGTGTACCTACACACTAGTTAATCAACAGTTTAGGAAAAATTTCAGAATAATAAACAATGACCAAGCACCACAATTTTTACGAGGAAACCCAAACGGGGAAAAATCTCGAGTCTATATAGCGACCAACCTTCGAAACAATCTACCATAATGAACGAAGATTACAAGGGCTTTACTCAGCCTCACCAAACACATTTACATCCTAGATTCAGCGTATGCTTCGACATAGAAGGAATCCACCTAAGCTGCAACTGCTTTGGACTTCACCCAATGGTGGACCCAGGTTCGAATTCATTGGGGGCACAACTAAGCGGGGGTTCACCTCTGAAATTTTTTTTGGGTTATTTATATGGCACGAAGATAATCACTAATAATATTTTCAAGTAATAAATTCGTCTTTGACAATGTTCATTCCCGAAAAATGTGTTTCAATACTTTTCATGCTATAGGCAAAATCAATGCTAACTTAAAAGGTCAATACACCAAAGAAAAAGAAAGATGTTTCTTTGTTTGCACTCTCAATTGACTGTTGTTGGCTGTTGCGTGCAAATAACTAAATAAGGGGAGGGCTAAGGGCTTAGACTTGGATAGTTGGACTGGATGGATTAGAGGACTGAAATGTTTTGGTTTGAGGCCTTGTGGCTAAGCCTATATACCGTATTAAAAAAAATTGGTTCCAATATACAAATTTATTAGAGATCCCAATGCAACTACTTATTTATAAGATATTTATGGCATAATCTCTATTTTACATACGTAAGAATGAACATAAAAAATAAATATAAAATAGAAAATGACCAATCACATGAGTGGTAAGAGAGAGTTTTAATCCTTAGTTGTAATTTTTAAAAATTCATTGGGGGCAAAGTTAGAATTCATTGGGGGCATATATGTCTACTTATATATACATTAATGGGTTTTTAAAAAATTCACTATTGTATATAGGTCTGCCACTAAGCCCACCAAATACTTGTGTTGTGTAGAACTTCTCTTGAAATCCACCAACATGAATCATCTCTCCACCACGAGCTCTTCACTGTTATGGTCTCCATCAGCAATTCACACAATAGTTGCTTACCACAGTCTCTCTTAATTCTAATACATTTAATCACTTATCACTAAAGTACAGGAAAGATCTAAACGGACATATAAAGCTGTTATGGAAGTATTGTAGATTTTATTATCAATTGCTTCGATGGACGTCTTCATGAGAGACTTTGTGTCCTTTATACACAAACTTGATTTCACGAGATAAAATCATGTAGAATAATGTGTTTATCTATAAATCAATCTCATCTATCCAGATTTGATTAATAGCTTAGTATGTAAGCATTCATCAACTACCTAAATGATAAGAGTTATATTAGAGAGAAAAACCAATTATCATTAGAGGATTAAATCAAGTATGTCATGATATATCCATAAGATCCATATGCCCTAGGCAGCACGGACATGCCAAAAATGTCACCGCACCTGCATTGGGTGCAGTAGGGATATGGATGCGGCATAATACGTATATGGTCTCTTTTTCCATTAAAAAAAATAGACTACTCGTATGAGATTTGTCTACCATCTACGTAAAAATTGTCATCTACATAAAAACCCAATCGACATTTGTCATCTCCAGAAAAACCCAATCGCCATCTATCATCTCTAGAAGAACAATTTGAGTGGACTCATAAATATAAGAGACCTTTACAGACAATTTGATTCTACTTAAACTCCTTTGCAGATGTCAGACAGCTATTTAAGGCCCAATCTTTTAGAACTTGGGCTTGGGCCTGCCTAAGGCACAGTACAACAAATAACTTGAAGTGGGTTGGGTTTGACCCACACCAATATTTTTAACGTTTTTTTGAGGGTATTTTTGGGATAGCACCAAAGTCGCACAACATCCAAAGCCCTAGGCAACAACAAAAGAAACCTAAACCTTAGTATAAAAAAACAATTAGAATATATAACCAATATTTATAAATAAGACTTTAGATTAATATTTAAAAAGTATAGTTTTTATTTGCCGAGTCCCCCGCATCCCGAATTCTTTGAGAATTTGCCAATCACAGTCCTGGCGTGGAGCTCGGGTTCGATGGAGACCCTATGAACATGGAGAGAGAATGGTGTTGCAAATAGGAAAGAGAATGGTGGAGAAAGAAAGAAGAAATTAAATTTTAAAAAAAACCAAGAGAGGGAGAGGTAGAGAGAAAAAGTCAAAGTCATTTTAAAATTACCCAAGAGAGAGAACTAGGAAACCAAAATGATATGTGTCCATAATTTTGATGTCCATAATTGTCCATAATCTAGATGGCATGAGGAGAAATGTGGGGACCCTAAACCCTATTAAATGGTCCCCCACACTTCTCTTCATGCCACCTAGATTATAGACAATAATAGACAATTATAGACATGTAGTGCTTCCGTTTTCGGAATGAGTTGTGGCCCATTAAATTTCATTTAAAATGAATCTTATGACTTGTCATGCCACATCGTTTATGTACAATAAATCTATATTTAAATATTATTTTTTATTTTTAAGACACAGTGTGACCATATCAAACAAATGAGTTAATCACAATTGTCCAAATCAGAATTTTTTGATCAATCACGTAGATAAGCAAATTAAGCTTTCGTGGAGTGGACGGAAATTTGATTAGCAAACTTTCTCTAAATAGTGACATGCTGAAAAATCCCAATGTATCTGAACATTTATTACTTCATTAATTCACCTTTGCTAGCTAGCAATCATCACTGCAATGGAGTTCACATACAACACCAAAACATATTTTCTTTCAAGTATGAAAACGTTATTGCAGTACCTTCTATCATGGATTGGAGAACAAGAGGAGCAGTAACACCCATCAAGGATATCAAGGTACCTTGTATGCTACCCGTAGTAACATTTTCGTTGATGGGTGTTACTGCCCCTTTATTTCTCCAATCCATAGTAAAAGCTACCCGCAGTAACATTTTTCTACTCGAAAGAAACTGCATCAATAGAGAACACGTACAAGCCCTTTTTTGGCCCCCTGGATTTTGAAAATATTTTACTAGCTTTGTCAACTAGTTTGCATGTTTGTCAAAAAAGTCCTCGTTGGGCTGATGCTTATGAGGTAGGTAGTTGGTTACCCAAGGCAGGCCTCGGTTCGATTCTCACAAAAGCCTTTTTATACTTTGTACTTCATTTTTTTAATCTATTTTGCATAGTTTTCATTGAATCTCTAATTTATAATACACAATAAATTAATATATATTTATATATGATATAAATATATGTTATATAAAGCCAAAATTTGTAATATTGTACAAATTTTGTAGATTTGGATTGTTTCACCGGAAGGCACTTGGCAAAGAATACCCATCATGCCAGCTGCACACTACTCTTTGTAATAATATCCATAATTATTCATACTTTAGGTAGCATGCTTACTCAACATGCCACCTAGATTAAAAAGAATAAATAAAAAATGATAACCCACTTTTCCCTATCTTTTTCTGCCTCTCTCACTCATGATTTTCTTTTTGTCTTTTTCATTTGTCTTCCTTATCTCTCTTCTCTCTATTTTTCTCTCAGTTGCAACATCCACGGCCAAAAAATGGAGCAGCGATTTCATTTTAAGTTTTATGAGATTCATTTAGGATTTCGCGTTGGTGATTAGTGCGGAAGAAGATGTCAATTTTTTTGGGTATTCTATCAACAAAGAGATTAGAAGATGTGGAGCATCACTGAATATTCGACGTGAGCCCTGCAATATTTGATCTACAAGCACAAACGACGAATATTAAAATGTCAAGAATTTATATAGGTTGGACAACGAATGCAAAGTTTACTCACCAGTGTCTTATTACATTGATAATTGCATTCAATGTGTAATAAGCCTCTGCCAAGCTTACTAAGCCACCACTGCCAAGTTTAATTTTAAGTGTCTTATTTCATTGACAGTGTAACATTAACATTTAAAGTGTAATACTCCCCTGACAAACTAAATAAGTCAACACTACCAAGTTTACTCATCAGTGGCTTATTACATTGACAGCATAACTAATTACATTCAATGTGTAATAAACCCCCACCAAGCTTACTAAGCCACCACTGTCAAACTAAATAAGCCAGAATTGCCCAGTTTACTCATCAGTGGCTTATTATATTGACAACGTAATTAATTACATTCAAAGTGTAATAAGAAGGCAGAGCATAAAATCTCATAAAAATTTCATCCAATTTCAATCTATACTAGTGGGTTCACAATGACATTGTTTTTTCTTTTTTGAAATACCATTGAGAAATTTGTTTCTCATTAGAATCGAACATTGGGCACACATGTGCCTAACCCAATCGATTGCTAACTGAGCCACCGCTCGTTGGCTCACAATGACATTGTTACAACACCCATGAAAACCTAGACTAAGATCTTAAAGACCCATGTAAACCTAGACCGAAATCTCAAATACCATGAAAACTCAAACCAAAATCTCAAATACCTACGAAAACCAAAAAATAAAAATAAAACTCAAACTGGAATCTCAAATACCCATGAAAACCCCAACCGAAATCTCAAATACCCAAGAAAATCCAAACGAATAATCGAAATGTCAAATACCCATCAAAGTCAGGTCATCAATGGGTCTCTACTTGCCGGTGGCCGTTTCAGTGGCAAAGGGCTGAGAGTTGGAGGGTGTTCAAGATTATCACAAGATTTAAAATCACAAAATAGAGCTTAATCTCCAAATCAATCTGATTTTGAGGCCGATCACGCTTGAAGATCACGGGGTCATTAATTGGTATACATTTAACTTCTTGGCATGTCCAATAAGCCTTGACACGTGTTCATCTCAAATTATTCTCTCACATTGTAATAATATTTTAACATAAAAATAAGGATAAATTAGTAAATTAAATAAATTTTCTTTCCTTTCTTTTTTATCTATCCAAACATGGGAGATAGAAAAATATTCCTCCTTCCCCTCCCTTCCCTTCTCTCCCTCTCCCTCTCCCCCTCCCTCTCCCTCTCCCTCTCCCCACCCTTCTCTTCCCTTCTCTTCCCTTCCCCCCAAATCCCTCAATCCAAACACACACCAAATGTCAAGGCAATAAGTCACATAGCAGGTTTGCACTTGTTTACATTTGTTTTTTCCATACTCACTGTGCGTTTCATCTGCCGTATTCTATGCGAATGGATGGTAAACAGGAAAAATCCATATAAGGTCCATATTGGAACCCTTGACATTTTGCACTAGATTTACTCCAAACATTTTTCATTCCTTCTCATCACAATTTATTCATTTCAACACTTTTGTATATCAAATGGTTACATAAAAAAAGGTATAATCACTGAGAAATCTGATGCAAAAATGGTTACATGACTTCATTTGAGATCATAGATTATTGAAAACCAAAAAAAAGTTTTCGTTATGTTCTTCACCAAGTTCATATATATTCGGTCTGGTTTCATTTATATAATTGTCAAAGACAGTTCAAATGGCGACATTTTTTTTTGGATATGTAATTCTGTCTACAAATGGAGACATACGCTATATTAAATTTTCACAGACTATGTATCAATAGAATCATATAAGAGACAAGTTAGTAGAATCAACTAATATAAAAAACCTTAAAACACATATGTAACTGGAAGTAAACGGCAAGGTGATGGCACTTTTTGTTCAATTTTATTATTAATTTATCGTATCTTTTATGCACTATGTATCAATGGAATCATCTAAGCGACAAGTTAGTAGCCCTAGATGTTAGAGTAGTAATCCAAATTTCTATATCATAACAATTGCAAATGCACGTAGATTAGATAAGCAAGGCCTACACTGACATTAATTCCCAAATCTTTCCCTATATATAAACCTTAGAAACAACGTTGTTGATCACAACTTTTGAGTTCATCAATCCTATCTTTGCAGCTATTACAATCATGGCTACTTTTTTTGTGACCCTGATCTTCATTCTGGGAGCTTGTGCTTCCCTTTCCATGTCTCGCACTCTCCTGGAAACATCAATGAATGTGAGGCATGAACTATGGATGGCTCAATATGGACGAGTCTACAAGGATGCTGATGAGAAGGAGACACGTTTCAATGTTTTCAAGGAAAATGTGGCTCGCATTGAATCTTTTAACAATGCAGGGGATAAGCCTTACAGGCTGGGCATCAACCAGTTTGCTGATCTTACCAATGAAGAGTTTAAGGCCACAAGAAATAGATTCAAGGGCCATACGTGTTCTAATGATGCAGTTTCTTTCAAGTATGAAAATATTACTGCAGTACCTGCTACCATGGATTGGAGAACAAAAGGAGCAGTAACACCCATCAAGGATCAAGGCCAATGTGGTATGTGCATTCAATTCATTTTTTTTAGAATCTCAGTTGATAGAATATTTTTAGTTGCTTAACTCATTTGTCAATCAAAATACAGGATGTTGCTGGGCATTTTCTGCGGTGGCCGCGATGGAAGGGATTACTAAGCTATCAACAGGTAAATTGATCTCCCTTTCTGAGCAAGAGGTTGTGGATTGTGATGTCAAGGGTCAGGATGAAGGCTGTAATGGCGGATTAATGGATGATGCCTTCAAATTCATCATTCAAAATAAGGGTCTCACCACTGAGACTAACTACCCTTACAAGGCTACTGATGGAACTTGCAACGCCAAGGAAGATGCCAACCATGCTGCCAAGATAACTGGTTATGAAGATGTGCCTGCCAACAACGAGGCAGCACTAATGAAGGCTGTTGCGAACCAACCTATCTCTGTTGCCATTGATGCTGGAGGGTATGATTTCCAATTCTACTCCAGTGGCATCTTTACAGGATCTTGCGGCACTGAATTAGACCATGGTGTTACTGCTGTTGGTTACGGAGCGGTTGGAGGGACTAAATATTGGCTTGTGAAGAACTCGTGGGGCACGGGATGGGGCGAAAAAGGGTACATAAGGATGCAGAAAGATGTTGCTGCAAAGGAAGGTCTTTGTGGCATTGCAATGCAGGCCTCTTACCCTACTGCATAATGTTCTGTATATTTATTCACCTAAATATGTATTGAAGTGTGTATGCTGTGGTCGATGCGTGGCTCAGCATGAACTTGTGCAGGTCTTGTATGCCAGAAACAAGTTTGTATATGAATCACTGTTAGTATATATAAGTGAACTGTGTTAAGCTTCCTAAAAATCCAATCAATATTTTGGTTGAATGAATGAAAATACAATGAATGTTCAGTTAAAATATCGAATTGAAACCCTACGGCAAGAGACTCAGAAAACATGTCTTGAGTTCGCAATTCGCGAGCGTAGAAACAATGGAAAGAAACATGAGGAGAAGTAAAGAAATAAATAAAAATCATTTTATATATTTTTCGTCATATCAGCGGATTTTAATTGCAATTTACTATAAAGGCTAACAGAACCAGAACCCGAATTGCAAAATAGAGTGACTTGTTTAATCCAGAAAAAAGTATAAGGGTTTGTTTTGATTTTTTTTTATAAGTGTAGGGATTTTTGGGATACTTTTCCTATGTTTGATTTTTATGCACGCATCAGCAACCCACCACGCAGCACTTTCAACCCTTCCTACAATAGCAAGCCGGGAAACCTGGAATCGCCACTTACCATTTGTGTGATATAAGAAGTAACTAAACTCTCTCTCTTTCCTTTTTAATGGTCCTCCCTACCCGACTACCATGCTGTGAACACCATTATTTTTCGTTCCTCTCTCTTATATTTGCATTCTTGTTCTTTTTCTACAGTCGGTTTAATCTGGGATTTTGTGAGTCTCGATGATTCATTGCTGCAAGGCAGAGGAAAATTAAACATTGCAATGGAAATGTATGTGTTACTTTGCAAAATTCAAGAAATCGATAGCCAAATACCTGTTTTTCATGATCTGCAGTTTCTCCAGATTTCTGGGAAAGAGTGAATGAAACTGAATCTTCAAAGCGACAGCTGTTTGTTTCTGTTTAGGCCTGATAGATTGGGTAATTAGTGCGGAATTAGTGAATTGGCTTGCTCATTTCGGAAAAGGGTTTCTGGGTATTTGATTGACTATGGAAAGCAGAGTTTAGGGTTTGTGAGGGAGAAAAATGGCTCCAGCGACTGATGTTTCTTCTCAGATAAGCATATTGAATGAGAGTAAGTGTGGTTGTAAGGGCACAGTGTCTGCCCTAGATGATCCGAAAGATGATAACTTTGATGGTTTAAACCAAGTGAGCGCTGGAAAACCTCCAAGAAACCTTTCCACTATGAGGCATTGCACCAGTTCCCAATGGTTGGCAGAATTGGTAAGCCAAAAGACCTGTTCTTCTTCCATATCTTGTCTTGTAACTGGATATCATTAGTTATTATCAATTTTTGAATGTCTCTTGTCATTTTGGATTGTCTGTCCTTATTATTAGTTCAGTAGAGGCATTTGATGGATTGGCAATATTACTGTTTTAGCTTTCTGATGCACTTCTGTATCACTCTCCATATAATCAAATACTGATGCCTGTGAATAAGTGCACACAGATTTCACTTTCCTTGAAAAGTATAGAAGTTAAACTGTGGAAAGTTAGACAGCTATTCAATCCTGATTTCATACTTCATTATAGGGGAGCCTATTTTGATCTGTTTTACATGGCTGTATGTGTTCATTCTTTCACCTGTCTATATGTATGTAATCTCAAAGAGGAGATATTATTATTGTAGTCCATTCTTCTTTATGCAGGAATCAGATAATGGGATTATGGGTTTTAACAAGTCACCGCCGGGTGAAAATTCTGGGTTTGTACCGGTATTTCGATCGGGAAGTTGTTCGGAAAAGGGGCCAAAACAATACATGGAGGATGAATATATTTGTTTAGATAATCTCCAGGAACATCTAGGACAAGCTGAAGATTTCCCTTCTCCTGGAGCATTTTATGGGGTGTGTCATTTGCTCTTAGGTTGTTAAAACTTCAATCATTTTTGTGATTTATTGAGATTGGTGACTGAAATTGGCATATACTTCAACAGGTATTCGATGGACATGGTGGCACTGATGCTGCAAAGTTCACCAGAATGAACATCCTGAAGTTCATCGTCGACGACTCCAACTTCCAATCCACAACTAAAAAGGCAATCAAGAGTGCTTTTGTGAGGGCTGATCATGCATTTGCGGATGCTAAATCGCTCGATAGTTCTTCTGGCACCACTGCTCTGACTGCCCTTATTTTGGGAAAGTGAGGATCTTATCTTTGCTTCTATAAATTTCTGGTTTACTTGTTTGTATGATGTATGTGTGTCTTGATCATGCTGGTTCTTACAATCATTTCAGAACCATGTTTATCGCCAATGCTGGGGATTCTCGCGCAGTTCTGGGCAAACGAGGAAGAGCCATCGAGCTGTCCAAAGACCACAAACCCAACTGCATAGCCGAAAGGCTAAGGATCGAGAAACTTGGTGGTGTCATATACGACGGGTACCTCAATGGCCAGTTATCAGTAGCAAGAGCACTTGGTGACTGGCACATCAAGGGCTCGAAAGGTACAAAATCTCCCTTGAGCTCGGAGCCAGAGTTGGAGGAGATTTCCCTTACAGAAGAAGACGAGTATTTGATAATGGGTTGTGATGGTTTGTGGGATGTGATGAGTAGCCAATGTGCAGTGACAATGGTGAGGAAAGAGCTGATGATGCACAATGATCCAGAGAGGTGCTGTAAAGCACTTGTGAAGGAAGCTCTACAACGCAATACATGCGACAATCTAACAGTCGTGGTGGTCTGTTTCTCGCAGGATCCACCTCCTCGGATTGAGATCCCTAAATCCCATAAAAGGAGGAGTATATCAGCTGAAGGGCTGGATCTTCTCAAGGGTGTGCTGAGTAACATATGAACAGAATATGGCTGCATAGACAAGTAACCCCAGCCCAGCTCGTGAAGGGTAAATGGGTCGGGCCGAGCACGGCCAGTTCCGGGTTAACAGGCCTCTGCCAGTTTGACTTCTAAAAATAAAAACTAAAAGAAAACACTAAAATAAACAAATCATAAATGGGGGGATTTGATTTTTGTCCATTCAAATTTTGTCTCTTTTTTTTTTTTATCACACTGATGTAGTAGTACTACTATTGACAATCCTAGTGCATGGCAACTAGTGGAAGTTCATCTCTATGTTTGCAAGTGGGGATTGATTCAACTACTGATGTTGGCGCTGACCCTTTGAATATGTATTAGTTAATTTTTTGACCCAAAAAAACTATAAGTACATATAATTGATTTTGTTGTTGTTGATGTAATTATTGGTGGGATCAAAGAAGATTGTCCCATCAAATTGTCATGAATACATTAGGAGAGAATTTGGCAGGATGAATATTCTTTAATTTTTGATTCAACGTTGTGCTTAGTTTTGGACAAGATTTTAAATCTCCTATATTGATTTGAGATGAAAATGCAGAAGTGTGCACTGGAAATTGACTGGTATGTTTATGATCCTGCTGCTCTCACGAGGGATCCTGTGTTTTTATTAAAATACGAGATAACTCTTATTGCCTTCCAATTCATCTAACGGTCACAAGCAATAATCTTATTCTAACCTAACTCTGACCCGCATAATTCCCAAGACCCAATTCTCCTGCGATTTCTTCTTTCGCGATTTCGTCTTTCGTGATCAGTATATGGAGAGTCTCCATATGTAGTCTTGATCGATTGTCTTGATCGGTAGTCTCACAGAAGTCTTCACATAAACCCACTCACAGCATAAGCAGATAAGTTTTCACCTAAACCCAGTCTTCATCGGTAGTCCTCACGACTCATTGCTGGTATAATTTTTTTGGGATAAGATCCAAAATGGCCCCTCTACTTTGGCAAAAGTGTCTTTTTGGCCCCTTTACTTTAATTTGTTAAAAATAAACCCTTATACTATGCGAACCAGAACATTTAAGTAAGCCCTTGCCATCCATAACCGATGACATGGCATAAGAATTGTGATGTGGATTTTATTTTTAAAAAAAAATGGAAAATGAATCTATAAAACGAAAAACATAAATAACTCTCTCAAAATTTTAAAACCCTAAATCACTCTCTCTTCCTCTCTTCCAAATCGTGCTTCTGCATTCACAAAGAGCAAGCCTGCTTCGACACTTGCTTCTTCCCCTCCTGGTACGCATCATTGATGTGTAGTCATTGTGTTTTCTAAGTCTTTTTTTCTATGCGAGAGCTTCAATTTCCTTTGCGAATCTATTTGATTGTTTTCATTCAGTTTTCGATTACATAATGTTACGTAGACGGTCGCCTCCTCTGTTTTCTATGGACTGATAACTTTTGTTCTGAACTTTTTTAATTGACATGATTTTTTTAAGTCGTAGAGAATCTCCTTGTACAGAGCCTGATTTGGACAGGCCAGTCCACGTCATAAGTTAACGATGCCGTTAATCCACGTGGGCAACGATTTAACAGAAGTTCATCATAAGGGCTTAAATATTCCGGTTCGCATAGGATAAGGGTTTATTTTTAACAAATTAAAGTAGATGGGCCATTTTGGATCTTATCCCTTTTTTTTTTTGCAATTGCGGGCATTTATACAATTGTCATGGATACTGAATTCCATAATGTATCAAAAAGGGATTTGGGTACTTAGTCATCTAGCGAATTTGCATATGTGCCTTAAGTAGTGTTTGAAAAAATTCCTAAAATTGGACAAGGGTTTGAGTCAATAGAAGAATCTCAAAATTATTACAATGAATATGCTAGGGATGCTGGTTTTAATGTTCGAAATTATTCTACGAAGAAAAAAATATTCAAGGAGATTATTAGATAGGAATTTGTTTGCTTCAAAGAAGGGATTCAGGATGAAAGATCCAAAGCTAATTGTAGTAGAAAACGTGGGTTAACTCGAGAAGGCTGCAAGGCAAAGATGAATGTTGTGAAGAAAGGTGCAATTTTTGTTGTCAAACAATTTAATGAGATCCATAATCATATACTTACAACACCAAGAATGGTGCATATGTTAAGTTTTATGCTAGACATGAAGCTCAGATGTTGTTTGAGTATTTTCAAGCTAAGAAGGAGAAAAATCCATAATATTTTTCTCAATCAAAATGGATGATGAAAGCAACTAGATTACTCATTATTTTTGGGCTAATTCTATATGTAGAAGAGCATATCATGCCTTTGGTGATGTACTAGTTTTTGATACAACTTATAGCACTAACCGTTACGGGTTGATATTTACACCATTTGTGGGAGTGAATCATCACGGTCAGAGTATACTCTTAGCTTGTGCCTTCTTAAGTGATGAGACAACAGAATCATTATCATGACTCCTGCAATAGTTATTGAGTCTTGTGAAATTCTTTGTCGACATATTTTTGCTACGTTCAACAAGATTCAATTACAACAACCATTGTCTAGTGTTTCTATATTATCTAGATGGACGAAGGTTGTAAAATCATTTAGTACATTTAGGCCTGGAGGTGATGTTGGGAAGGATAGTTGTGAGGATTCTCTAGTTGTGCATCACATGACGTTACATAAACTTGCATCGAATATAATTGATGATGCTTTGATGTTGTAACTTCCCGACCGGGAATGCGTTACTTTTGGTATCATCTTACTCAATCTCCTAATAATTCAATCATTAAGTCACCAAAAATTTCAGCAGCACCTCCCCTATTACGGAGGATGCCAACCTGGAGTCAATGCGCAGCAAATATCACAATTACATTCCCAATCCTAGACAGGGCCTCAAGCCATCTAACAATTCATGTCACAAATAAATTCTCAAATCTAAGCAGGGCCTCAGGCCACCTAACAAATCATATCATCAATAAATTCTTAAATCTAAGCAGGGCCTCAGGCCACCTAACAATCACGTATAAATTTTCACACACAATAACATGTATAATCAAACAAGTATGACAAACTACTAGTAACATAATCAAATTCTAGAACCATCTAGTCCTATTACTCTCTAGGGGCCTATCCATGTCACGCATGCTCCTTCTGATCCGCAACCCTGGTACCGAAACTAGACTCACCTGCAAGGAGGGAATAAGGAAAAGGAAAAGGGTGAGCGAAGGCCCAGTAGGGAATAATAAAGAGTAAGTGAATAATATAAGGCTGAAATAATAAAGAAAGACACAAATGCAACAATATGATAGCTAACATCATGTACACCAACACAAGTAGATAACCACACCATACGATATCCTAACTTGGCCCACCAGCATCCCTATACATATCGGGATCCTGAACAGCACAACGACATCAACGAATGGTGCTTCGAGCACATGTGGAATCCTGACTCGGCCCACCGGCGTTCCCGTACTCATAGGGACCCTGAACTGCCCACCAGCATTCCACATTTCACATCACTCAAACCTAAGAGATATACGGGTCTATACCCGATATCTACCATGCAACTAGAATGCGTGTCCAACATGGCGATGCAATAGGATATACATACAACCTACATATATATATATACTACATGATGCATATTCAAGAATAATTTATGCTCAATGGAAGATTGAACAAGTAGGGTATGCAATATAACTCAAATCATACAACGAAGAAATCATAAAGTGGGGTTGCTCTCCCTTAGGTGCAATTAAGACGAGAACAAATCATAATGAACAATGAGAAAAGATAACGTTCTTAATAGTAGATATATTCAAAGAGAATAACAAAGGGTGAAATTTCCCTACCTCGCACCCCCAAAAATTAACTATGTAAACCAATACTCAACCTTGAATTCTTCGGCCTCAATCAACCTATTATTCGGTAAGTCCATCCTCCAATCAATATATAAACAACTTTAATTTCACATATCTAACACAAATTAACCCAATAAATCAAGAAACCATTACCTTCTCTTACCCAAAACTTTCCAAATTCTTGAATTTCACCTACTCAAGCTTGCTACTCCAATCAACAATAGAATCTAGATATGCAACCATAAACAAGTCTAAATCAACCTATTAAATCACTAATTTCATCTAATTTAACGATTTTCCCCCAAATCTAAAAAACCCATAAAACCCTAAGATTAATCTTCCTCAAATCTAACCCCAAAATTCAAATACAAGGTTGTAGAGATCTTACCCAAGTGTAGACTCCTTCAATTGCACCTAAATAACAAGATTTTGATGTGTCAAAACCTAATTTCCAGCAACTAAGGAGAGTAGAAAAAGTTTGACTTACATACCTTGATTTGGAGCTAAATAGGTGAACTAAAGGCTTGCATGAATGTTGGCCAAAAAACCTGGCTGGCTGGAGACCAAAAATGGCCGGAAAAGTGGTTGGTGGGAGGTGGCAGCTGCTGGTTTGTGGAGGAGAGTGGAAAGAAGTGAGAGCAACCAAAAAGGCAAGAAAAAGAAAGAAAAAGAGAAGGGGGGAGGCCGATTCTCTCCCATTTCTTTTTTTTTGTAAATGATTAATATGTCCTCTAAATTTCCAGAATTATAGTTTTACTCTTATGCTTGAACTAACCATTTCTTTTACAATTTTTATTTATTTATTATATATATGTATATATATATTTTTTAAAATTTAGTCAATCTTAGATATTTCCGGATCGGGGTATTATAGATGTCTCGCGAGACTTGTGTGTTGGCAAAAGAAACATTTGAGTCTCTTCACAACCATATTAAGTCCATGACTTTATCTGATGAAAAACACTCTACACCGAGTGTTGGTCTTTCGAAACCAATTTACAATGAGCCTGACATAGTCAGGGCAAACGGTTGTGGAAAGCGGTTAAAGGGGGTAAAGAAATGGCCATGACAAAGAATAGACATTGTCATGGCTGCGGTCTAACAGGACATGACAAAAGGAATTGTCCTACACTGAACAATGCGTGAGTAATTTAATTTGATTGTTTTTGTTCTCATGTGAAAATTGCTTCTTTTATGTTCATTATCTTATATAATTTTCTAAACTGTATTTACAGGGCATCGCATTCTCAAACTTTGGGGGAAACTATGCCTTAGCAATCCTATGATGCAACAAAAGTTTATTGAATGATTCTTATGCTAGTTGGTTGTTGCTTGTGGCTATTGTTTCTGGTGGATGGTGTTGGTCTCTCCAAGCTTAGTCTATGTGAAGGATTTTACGTAGCATTTTGTTTCTTAGCTAACTAGTTACAGGATTTTAGGCAAGCATTATGTTACTGTGGAGTAAATTACTACACACTCCGAATCAGCTCTAGAAGATTGGCAGCTCCTGGACAAAAGAATCTTATCCAAAAGCAGTTTATCTGACAGTTCAGTTACCGACAGTTACCACGAGCAGTTACAAGGAGAGGTTACCAGAGGCAGTTAAATTGTCTTAAGAACTGCCATAACCACATCAACTGATAAATCCCAAGCCTATAAATACATATCATTCTACATTTGTAAGAATCATCGACACTCAACTCTAATAAAATATTAGACTCCATGGACATAGGCAAGTTGCCGAACCACATAAATTCTGTTGTCGTTCTCTTGAATCTTTCTACTTTAAACATATTTTATACCTCGTTGCAAATTTAGCATCGACAATTGGTGTCGTTTGTGGGAAAGCGTTCTTTAATATAAGCCATGTCTCAAGAAGCGGAAGTATCACGACAGGAGGAACTGCCTCATCCAGAAGAGGAGAGGACTCGGCATAATCATGATGAAATAGAAGAGCAAATTCAAAATGAATTGGAGTTGGAAGAAGCCCTCCTTAAGGCAGAAGAAGATTTGCTAAAGAGACAAGAGCATGCTCAAGCTCTAAGGGAAAGACTTCAAACCATGAGGAGAAAGGGGAAGCGTTTGGCTAGCGAAATCCAGAGTGTTGTCCGAGGCGATAGGGAAGCAGATCCAAAGCGTGTTTGGGAGCAAGACAGTGGGAGCACTGGGAGGTCTCATCGGAGGAGGGGACCAGTTACGGAGAGGAGAAGGCATACTCCATCTCCAAGAGGTGCAAGGAACAAATCCCCGCAGCCGTCTAGGAGGATAAGGCGCTGAAGCCTTTCCCCAAGAATTCGAATGAAGAAAGATACCAGGGAGGTCTTATGGAGTGCTCAGAAGAAAGCCGAGCAAAGCCTCAGAAAGATGACTTCCACACCCTTTGTACGGGTTCTGCGATTGGAAGATCCACCAAACAAGTTTTCACCCCCGGCGTTTGCAGTCTATGATGGAAAAACAGATCCTGTAGCACATATTTCAGCCTACACGCATAAGATGACTCTTTGGGCAGGTCGAGACGGACTCATGTGCAAAATGTTTCCGTCAAGCCTAGGGACAACAGCCATGAAATGTTTCCACCAACTTCCAGAGAACTCGGTTTCATCTTGGAGGGAGTTCGCCTGGATCTTCGTAGCAAGATTCATAGCAAATAGTCGAGATCCAGCAACATTGGATACGCTATTTGCTTTACATCTAAGGAGAGGAGAATCACTTAGGGCTTACGCTGCCAGGTACTCAGACACCTATACGGATATGGAAGATTGTGATGAAAGGACCGTAGTGGCTACTTTTCGCCTCGGGCTCCCTCGTGACTATAAATTGCGAGAGAGTTTGACGATGGCTCCACCTAAAAGTATGGCCGCGCTCGAGGACAAGATTAAGCAATACGTCAAACTGGAAGAAGACAAACAGGGGGATCGACAATTTGCTTCTCAAGAAGGGATAAAAAAGGAAAGTAAGAAGTTTAAAAAGAAGAACGGGAAAGAAAAAGACTCGAAGAAGGATCCAAAGGCCCCTTCTTACGAGGTGGTAAAAACAATATTTAAGGACCCAATTTTCCGAATTCTACCTCAGATCGCGGACAAGCCGTATTTTCGACGGCCAAATAAGATGTCAGGGGATCCGTCCACTCGAAATCAGTCCAAATGGTGTTCCTATCATAGAGACAAAGGCCACAGGACAGAAGATTGCAGAGAGTTCAAACAGCATTTGGAAGAATTGGTTCAACAGGGACATCTTAAGGAATTTATTGAGAAAGAGAAAATTACTGCCGAAAAGAAGGCAGAACCTCAATCAAAGGAGCAGGGAGAACCTTCACACTACGTGGTTAATTTTATTGATGCAATGGTACCAGATGTACAACTTGGTGATGTATAGGAGGGTCCGACACCAACAAGTGGTAATGCGGATGGATTTTAATCCCCATTTGGGAATCAAAAGACCAAGAGAGGCAACTGCAATCACTTTCACCAAGGAAGATGCAACAGGAGTGATCTTTCCACATAATGATGCTCTTGTGATCTCTCTACAAATCGGAGCAGCAACAGTGAAGCGAATGATGGTAGACCAAGGGAGTTCCGCAGAGATCATGTATTATTCACTCTTCCAGAAGTTAGGGAAAACTCATGCAGATTTGATTCCTATTCCGACACATTTGGTGGGACTTAATGCAGCCCCAGTTTGGCCGCTCAGAAGGATAAGAATGTCAGTAACGGTAGGTCCAAGAACAGTTGAGGTGGATTTCCTTGTTATAGATCTACCCTCGACGTACAATGCAATTATGGGCAGGACTTGGCTCCATTTAATGGAGGTTGTTCCCTCATCTTATCATCAAATGCTCAAATTCCCCTTTGGGGACAAGGTGGTGGAGATAAGAGGAGACCAGACTGCCTCAAAAGAGTGTTTTATGGCAAAAGCAAAGCAAGCAGGAAGAATAATGATGATGGAAGAAGAGGCTCCAGTTCTAGAGGAAGTTGGAAAGGAGCCAGCAACCAAGTCAATGGAAGAGCTTGAGAAGGTTCAAGTTACACCAGAAAATCCTGACAGATACTTTTTGGTTGGGACTAGCTTGCCTATACCAGAGAAGGAATCCTTAATTGGGATGTTAAGAAGAAATGTGGTGGTGTTTGCATGGACTCCCTATGAGATGTCAGGGGTGGATCCAGAATTGGCAATCCATAGGTTAAATGTCAAACCAGGTTTTAAACCTGTAATTCAGAAGGGGAGAAGGTCAGTCGTTCAACATACGGAGGTCATGGTTAAAGAGGTAGAAAACTTGTTTGAAGCTAAGGCCATAAGGGAAGTACAATATCCCGAATGGCTCTCAAACACAGTGGTGCTCCGAAAGAAGGATGGAAAATGGAGGGTATGTGTTGATTTCACTGATTTGAACAAAGCATGTCCAAAGGATTTGTTCCCGCTTCCTAAAATCGATCAATTGGTGGATATGACATCAGGAATGGCAAGGATGAGCTTCTTGGACGCATATCGAGGGTACCATTAAATCCCAATGCATCCATCTGATCAGGAGAAGATTTCTTTCATCACCCAAAAGGAATATTCTGATACCAAGTAATGCCTTTCGGCTTAAAGAATGCAGGTGCCACATTTCAGAGGATGGTGACAAAACTCTTTGGACCTTTTATTGGTAAGACTATGAAAGTTTACATAGATGACATGGTGGTCAAAAGCAAATTTTAGCATGACCATTTGATGCACCTTCAAGAGGTGTTTGATGTCTTAAAGAGAAATAATCTAAAGCTCAATGCTAGCAAATGCGCTTTTGGAGATAGTACGGGAAAATTCCTTGGCCATCTCGTTACACAAAGGGGAATTGAGGCCGATCCAACGCAGATCAAGGCCATTCAATGCTTGGAGAGACCCACCAAGGTGAAGGAGATACAGAAGTTAACTGGAATGACGGCGGCACTTAACAGGTTCATCAGTAGATCCTCAGACAGATTCAGACCTTTCTTTCGACTGCTTAAGTCGGGGAGAGCTTTCCAATGGGATGATGAATGCGAGGCGGCTTTTCTTGGGTTTAAGAGTTACTTGCAAAAACCCCAACTGTTAGCAACTCCCAAGGAAGGAGACACGGTTCAACTATACATGCCAGTGTCAGATCATGCCATCAGCGCCGTAATCCTAAGAGAAGAAAGAAAGGTCCAGTACCCAATTTACTACGTAAGCAAGACAATGCTAGATGCTGAGACAAGGTACTCGCCCTTGGAAAAGCTTCTCTTGGCATTGGTAATGGCTTCTAGGAAGTTGAACCATTATTTCCAGGCATACCCAGTGGAAGTGGTGACAGAATATCCATTGAAGACCTTATTAGGAAAACGGACATGTCTGGAAGAGTTGTCAAATGGTCGGTCGAATTGGCTCAGTATGATTTGCAGTTCATCCCAAGAACTGCCATTAAAGCTCAAATTTTAGCTGATTTTGTTGCCGAGTTCGCTACGGAGCAACAGCCTGAAGAAGCCAACAAGATATGGAAAGTACAGGTAACTCCTTCGCATCTTTGGGAGTTGCAGGTTGATGGTTCTTCAACAAGACGAGGATCCGGAGCAGAAATTGTACTCATAGCACCGGAAGGAGAAGTATTGGAGATGGCTATATGGTTAGGGTTCCCAGCAACAAATAATGAAGCAGAGTATGAGGCCTTGTTTCAAGGAGTCCAGAATGCTCTAAGACTTGGGGCAAAGGAGTTGGTGATTTATTCAGACTCTCAATTGGTAGTCAATCAACTTACTGGACTCTACAATGTCAGGACAGCAACCATGGCAGCATACATGGAAAAAACTAAGCAATTGCTCGACCGACTTCACGACTATAAAGTAATACAAATCCCAAGGGAGCAGAACGATCATGTAGATGCTTTGGCTACCCTTGCGTCGGCCGACCAAATAGGGGTGAAGAGGGTTATCCAAGTACAAGTGCTTGAACGACCAAGCATAGATGAGTTGCCAGAAGAGATACTATGCGCAGAAGAGCAGGCGCCAAGTTGGATGGATCCCATCGTTGCTTACTTAAAGGATGGTATTCTTCCCGAAGATAAGAAAGAAGCCAGAAAATTGGCAGTCAAAGCAGCGCACTTATGGTTGTCTCCTGATCAGAAGCTCTATAAAAAGTCTTTCTCAGGTCCATACTTATTATGTGTCCACCCAGGAAGAGTGGAGGAACTGTAGTTTGAGATTCATGAAGGCTCTTGTGGAGCACATGCAGCGGGAAGAACGCTTGCATTTCGAACAATCACCCAAGGCTTCTGGTGGCCGTACATGCAGAAGGATGCTTTGCAGTACATAAAAAAGTGTGAAAAGTGTCAGAAATTCACACCAATCCCCCACCAACCGGCTGGGGATCTTTGTCCTCTTACAAGTCCGTGGCCTTTTGCCCAATGGGGATTGGATATTGTTGGACCGCTTCCGTGAGCTACTGGCAATAGAAGATTCTTAATTACCGCCACTGACTATTTCACGAAATGGATCGAGGCAAAGTCTCTGGCAGCAATCCAAGATATAGAAACAAGGAAGTTCGTTTGGGAAAATATCATAACAAGTTTTGGGATCCCTCATGCCTTGATTAGTGATAACGGAACTCAGTTTTCAAGTGCCAAGTTTAAAGAATTTTGTGGCGGATATGGGATAAAGAATCTCTATTCCACCCCCGCCTACCCATAGTGCAATGGTCAGGCAGAGGCGTCCAACAAGATCATCTTAGACGGAATTAAGAAAAGATTGGAGTCTTCCAAAGAAGGGTGGGTAGAAGAACTCCCGTTAGTATTATGGGCATACAGAACCACTCCTCGCAAGTCTACAGGAGAATCCCCATTTGTGCTTGCTTATGGAGCGGAGACAGTCATTCCCTTAGAAATAGGGCTTCCAACTCTCCGAACGCAGATGTTTGAGGAAGGTAACAATAATGTGGCAATGGAGAGGAACCTGGATTTACTGCAGGAAAGAAGAGATCAGGCTATGGTGCGTCTAGCTGTTTACCAACAAGTGTTATCCCGATCCTATAATAAAAATATTAGGGCAAGAAGCTTTGAAATTGGGGACTTCGTTTTACGAAAAGTCTTATCTCAGACTAAGGATCCAACTGATGGAAAGTTGGGTCCGAACTGGGAAGGACCTTTCCAGGTCATAGCACAGGTCGGCCAAAGAGCCTACAAGCTAGTTAGGCAAGATGGCATAAGTGTCCACGGAACTTGGAATATCTCCAACCTAAGGAGATTTTATGTGTAATGCCGATTATGGATGATTTAAGCCTTCGGCAACGTATCATCAATAAAAGAATAAGTTTCCTCTTCATCTAATTTTGCATTTAGCTACTTCTTGCTATTTCTTTAACTAAATTTATGAAAGTTTTAAGATTCAGCCGTGTAATCTGATTCTTACTCAGGCTTCAATTTACTAAGAATATTGATTCTTGATTCTTAGTCAAAAAATCAATCAAGTGGTTTTCACTAAGAAACTGTTGGAAAGGAGGCTAGAAGTTACTTACGGTTGAAAAAGAGGCCAGAAGTTACTTGCGGTTGAAAAAGAGGCCAGAGGTTACTTGCGGTTGGAAAGAGGGCCAGAAGTTACTTCAAAACTGTCATTCAACCGTCTCAGCAGTTACACCACACGTCTCGGCTGTTATTCATCACAGCTCAACCGTCTTATTTCTTCCACCTATAAATGGACATGAGAAAGGTACAGAGAGACGGAGAAAAAGAAAGAAACACAATTGTTATAACAATGAGTTCCTCTTCACGTCCCACCAATGTCCCACCAAAGAAAAGGTCTACGATGGAGAACGAGGAAGATGACGATTTGATCAATCTTAAACATCCAACAGACGCCTCCCTCCAAAAAAAAGCTAAGTTGGAATATCAAGAGGATGAGGACATGGTCATCCTTGAGCAACCAGTAAACAATCCACCAAAGCATGTGATTGAAATCGAAGATGACGAGGATGAAGAAGAATTGAATCCTAACTAGGAATGCGGAAGACCAAACTGAGGATCTCAAAGAGCAATTACAGTATCTGAAGAGGGAGTTCCATACTGCTAACAATTGCAACAAGGAGCTCCTAGGCACTCTGCAAACTGTTCAACACTCACTCATCCAGCTATGTGACATGGCCTGGGTAGCAGCAATGGCTCAAGACCCACAAAGGCTCTGGATGTCTCTTTTGGATCTATCAGCCCGTGCTAAATCTATTTTAGACAGTTAGTCCATCTAAAGATTGTATCTTTTCCCTTTTATGCAATGAATAAGGTACTTTCTGAATAAATCGCTACAAAAAAAGGCTATACAAAAACAAAGCCAAAGAGGCTTTATTCAAAGAAAAAGACAAATGAGTCTTAGCCAAAGAGGCATTATTCCAAAAAAAAATAGCCAAAAAGGCTTTATTCAAAGAAACAGACTAAGAAAAGTCCAAGCCAAATATTCAAAGAAACAGACTAAGAAAAGTCTAAGCCCAAAGGTTTTATTCATACAATTAATTAAACATATTCCTATTGTCCACTAGGATCAGTGGCCGAAGTAGTCCCAGGAGCATTGGTGTCCAGGCTAATGCCATTTTCACGAAGTTTCTGTAGGCTTGGGCGAGGATGGTTGGGGCGGGCCACTAGAAGAAGTCCTCCGACCAGGCTTCATGCTCTGGAGGAATCTTGAGTGCGAGAAGTGTACAACCACGCCCAAGTCCAAAGTTTTCGTTGGATTCAACAGCAAGAGTTTCCGTATATTTCTTGCAGCACTGAGCTATGCTTTCTTTAACCGCTTTTGTCTTTATTGTCTCAGCTCTGGACAATTGGTTTTTGGCTTTGGAAAGCTCGCTTCGGGTCTTCTCTATCTCTTCATTGGCTTCAGCAAGCTTCTCTTCAAGAATGGATTTCTCTTGCACGATCTTCTCAAACTCAGTTTGAGAAGTCTTTGATTTCACTAGCTTTGCCTTTGCTTCAAAGAGCTGATGCTTCAAATCAACTATGTAGTGAAGGCACATTTGAGATCCCTGATTCAAACAAAGAAAAAGAAAAGGTTAGTACGAATTAATCCACATACACACACATATTTAATGAGTAAGAGTAAGTAAGAGGAAAATCCCAAGAAGCATCTGCAAGCCAAAGTCTTCACCTTTGGGAAGTTTATTAAAGAATTATTTATCTTCATTGGAGATAGTAGAACAAAGCTTCTCAATGAAGAAAGGTGAATATCCGACATGAAGAGACATGGGATTATCCACAAATACAAGGCCACTGGAAGAAGTCCTCCGACCAGGCTTCATGTTCTGGAGGAATCTTGAGTGCGAGAAGTGTACAACCACGCCCAAGTCCAAAGTTTTCGTTGGATTCAACAGCAAGAGTTTCCGTATATTTCTTGCAGCACTGAGCTATGCTTTCTTCAACCGCTTTCATCTTTTCTGTCTCAGCTCTGGACAATTGGTTTTTGGCTTTGGAAAGCTCGCTTCGGGTCTTCTCTATCTCTTCGTTGGCTTCAGCAAGCTTCTCTTCAAGAATGGATTTCTCTTGCACGATCTTCTCAAACTCAGTTTGAGAAGTCTTTGATTTCACTAGCTCTGCCTTTGCTTCAAAGAGTTGATGCTTCAAATCAACTATGTAGTGAAGACACATTTGAGATCCCTGATTTAAACAAAGAAAAAGAAAAGGTTAGTACAAATTAATCCACATACACACACATATTTAATGTATAAGAGTAAGTAATAGGAAAACCCCAAGAAGCATCTACAAGCCAAAGTCTTCGCCTTTGGGAAGTTTATTAAAGAATTCTTTATCTTCATTGGAGATAGTAGAACAAAGCTTCTCAATGAAGAAAGGTGAATATCCGACATGAAAAGACATGGGATTATCCATAAAACCTTTAAACATACTGTCGGCATTCCAAGATGAAGGACTCAAGGCGGTTCTGCCAAGAGTATAGGGTGTAAACGTAGAAGAAGAACCATCGGCACCACTGGATACTCCAAAGGAAGGGAAATTAGGACTAAGACGAGTCCCTGGGGACGGAGAAGACAATGTTGACTTAGCCAAAGAAAAGTTGGCAAATAAGGTTGAGGATCCTCCAATAGGCCGAGGAGATCCAAAGATGTTTGCCCAAGGACTAAATTTAGTCTTAGGGAGATCAGGGATGGCTACGCTCCTTAGAGCTCCGGAAGACCTACTCGGAAGAACTTCTACAATCATACGAAATAAATGGTACGTATATAAAAATACATATATAAAATAAAATATATATATATAATAACAACTAAATTAAGTAAGAAAAACACACCTAAAGAAGAGGAATGTTCGCTGGAAGTATCCTGAAGTTCATCATCATCCTGGTCTTCCTCACTCTCACCCTTAGACTCTTATCCAATCACGGTGGGAGAAGAAGTGACAGGAAGAGCAACTGTTGCCGAATAATGATCCCTCTTACGTTTCTGTTGTCGCTGCCGAGCTGGGGGTAACTTGAAGTATTCACACGCTTCTTCAATGGATACGCCATAGGGAGAGGAGCAAAACCACGATAAGAGGGTTTACAGCCAAATAACACTGGGGCAGATCTCCAAAATTTACCACCAGGCTTGGAGTTAGCATAAGAATCATCAAGGACCTCTTGCACAACTTCACTAAGCACATCCGGGAGTGCGGGAATACGACCTGCAATAAAAAGAAAAAGCAGTAACACATATATATACATATCACAAGAAAATCAAAGATCAGAGCAAAGGCATACCTAGGGGTTCCCCTTTATGGGAGGTAAAGCCGCTCCAATGCCTTGAGACAAGCATATAATCCACGTCTTTACTGGAATTTGGAAGACAATGGATTAATGCAGAATCACACTTTGGAGACAAGTAATACTTGCCATCTGAACTCTTATTCTTGAGGATTGAGTAGCAGCTGAGAAGATCGATAGTAGCAAGTTTTTTCTTCAAGAAAGAATTCATTTGTATCACACCACCGATGATCCGATAAGCATTCGGAGCTAACTCCGAAGGATGAAGATCCGTATACATGAAAAATTCTTGAAAGAACGACGAGAATGGAATGTGGATTTTGCACTCCGATAATAGGAAAATGGGAACCTTGATGAACTCGGGATCAGAATCCCTATAGTCATTAAAAGGAACACGAATGTCGAATGGAGGTACAATCCGATGCTTCGCTTTGAATGCAGCTAAGTTCTCTGGAGAAGAAATCAAATCTTTGAGCTTACCCATGGCAAAACCTGCAAGATCAAAGGTATATAAGTAAAACAAAATTTTTGATTTGGTCCGAACCCCCAACGTGGGGGTCGGTGCCGAACCCCATGGAGGGGATCGGCCAAACCCCCTAGAGGGGTCAGCGCCGAACCCCCAATGTGGGGGGTTGGGCCGAACCCCCCATTTGGGGGTCGGCATCAAACCCCCCACATGGGGGTTAGGCCGAACCCCCATGTGGGGGTCGTTGGGCCGAACCCCCCATGTGGGGGTCCGCCGAACCCCCTACCCCGTAGAACCTCTCACTGGGTTCGGCTAAGAGATCTGGCAAGAGGGCCAGACCCCCAGTCTCCATCCAAACACGAATAAAAAAAAAGAAAGAAAAGTTGTAAATTCAATAAAAAGATTCAAGCAGAGAAAAGAATTACCTCTTGAAGAGCAGAAAAGAGACGACCTTTGAAGCATATGAAGTTCAGAAAAGAAAAAAAATCTTCACACAATGCAGCTATTTATAGAGGATGTCAAGACTCCTAATCCAACTAGGAGAAGGAGATTACTTGTTGAGAGCATCCTAATCCAACTAGGAAACTACTTCCTGATAAACATGAAAAAGCCTTTAAATTTATCCTAAAATTATTAAGGTAAATAAAAGGTTGGGGGTATTTGTGGAGTAAATTACTACACACTCCGAATCAACTCTAGAAGTTTGGCAGCTCCTAGACAAAAGAATCTTATCCAGAAGCAGTTTATCTTACAGTTCAGTTACCGACAGTTACCACGAGCAGTTACAAGGAGAGGTTACCAGAGGCAGTTAAATTGTCTTAAGAACTGCCATAACCGCATCAACTGACAAATCCCAAGCCTATAAATTCATATCATTCTACATTTGTAAGAATCATCGACACTCAACTCTAATAAAAGATTAGACTCCGTAGACATAGGCAAGTTGCCAAACCACGTAAATTCTGTTGTCATTCTCTTGAATCTTTCTACTTTAAACATATTTTATACCTCGGTGCAAATTTAGCATCGACAGTTACTGTAGTTTTTTAAGTTGTGAACTCCTAATTGTTAAAGCTAAATCAGTCATTTGAATGGCATATTGATTGTTGGGAGGATCAGTTTATTAAATCAGTAATCTCACTTCAATTCTCTTTGACTAATATATTGAATCATTGATAAAATTTAGAGTTTTTTTTACATAATAGCAGGCTACATGTAAACTGATTTCGGTCCCTAAAAGCTCTAATTGTAGTTGATTTGTTTCATAGCAGCCAACTTCAATAGGAGTTGAGCAACTGTTCTTCAATTGTATAGCAGTCTGAAGGGCTTAAAGGGTTCACAATCCACTCCACACGAGCATGCATCACACACACAACCCTAGCTCCTTGCATAATCACCATGTCATTTAGAACATAGTCAACAGAAATCACTTTAGTCACGTGCTTTCTTCCTATATTGAAACCACCTGATACAGGCCACCATGGCAATCAAAACATACACCTCATACAGTCACAAAACCACCGGATGCAATATGACCTCCATAACTCATCCAATCTAAACAAGAAACTGAAAAACACAAAGTAAAAAAATTATAAAATCCCTAATTAGGAAATATTTCCAAAGTAGCACAAATACCCAAAATTCCATAACTCATTTAGGCCCAAAATCCCTAACAAGGAATCAAGTACATGGAGGACAACTTCGACTCAACCAAACCCAATTCTATAACTCAAACAAACCCAATTCCATAACTGCAGAGTAGCAACATCGCAACATCGATGAATGAGGAACTCAGAATTGTAGTGAGAAATCGAGTGAATCGTGAGATCTAATAATCATTTGACGGAGAGAGAGGCTTGTTTTCAATATAGATGGAGGACCACTTCAACTCTCTTGTTGGCCTATGGAGACTCTCCATGTACTAATCACGAATGAAGAAATCGAGAAAGACGAAATCGCAGGAGAATCGGGTCCTGAGAATTATGTGGGTCAGAGTTGGGTTAGAATATGATTATTGGTTGTGACTGTTAGATGAATCGGATGGCAGTAAGAGTTATCCCACATTTTAACGAAAACACAAAATCCCACTAGAGAGCAGCGGGCATGTTTATGAAGAGGTAACCAATTTGTAACAAATACAATTACAATTCAATGACACGTTTCTAGGTTTAGGAGTCTTACCAAGGATGAAAAATAAGGTAAATGAAACCAATTTGAACTATTTTTAGGCCTTCAAGGTTCCTCAAACTGAAAGATTCGAGTTAGAGTTCGAATCTTAAAAGTTTGACATAAAGGGGAGAAATAGAATCAAATGGGTTATAGAAGGAAAATCATTTAACCAACTTCAAAACAACTCAAGTTAGAGTAAGATTACCTTGCTTGATGATCTTGAATTATGAAGGGAAGTGATTTTGAGAGGAAATAAGGTTTTAGATGAGTTTATGTGATTGAAAAGTAAACTTATCCATGCAGATTTTTTAGAGTAGTTCAAGCGATCATAGGGGCGCTCAAGCGACTTTCACTCTTTCTCATTTTTGAAAAGGTGCTCTGTTGATCGATCGACTCTCGTAGTCGATCATTCGATTTTTGATCTGATTCCTTAAAACTGTTTTTCCTTAGCTAAAACATTCCCTATTCAATTTGGATCCATTTCAAGTAATTATAACACTCTAAAATGCACTCAGAACACATATTATCAATCTCGAATCACTTGGTATCAATTCTTAAAGTTTTCAACCCTAAGTTTGACTATTCAAACTAGTCTACTCCGATTCAAATGGATACGTACTCAACACGTGTTGACCCTACAACAAATGTAAAAAGTATGGATTTTACATCCTCCCTGCTTAAAATAAATTTTGTTCGCAAAATTAATCACATACCAATACTGGAAATAATTTTGGGTTCTTTTCATGCATCAAAAACTCCAATTCCCAAACAACCTCCTCCACTCTGTGGTGTTGGCATAAAATCTTTACCAACGAGACAAACATGGAGCACAAAGTCCTCTCCTTTCGATCTAAGATTTGTATGGGTTGAACTAAGTAGGACTGTCATTCGCAAGAACAACCTCCACCACCTCTAACACATGAGACACATCCATATCATACTTCCTCAACATCGATACATGAAAAAATCATGTACTATTGAGTACTGTGGTGGTAATGCCTACCTATACACCAAACTCTAATCCTCTCACGGATCTCAAATGACCCTATGAACATCGGTGCCAACTTTCCTTGCTAAAACGTTTTACTCTTCTCCTTGAATAGACTTTCAAAAACACTCTATCACCAACCGCAAACTCAAGCGGTCTCCTATGCTTATTCGCATAGCTCTTTTATCAGTCTTGTGCCATCTTCAGTCCTTTCTGTATCAACTCCACCTTGTTGGTGGTTTCCCTTACTAACTTTGGGCTCATAAACGCGGCCTCATCGACCTCTGCCCAACAAAGTTGTGGTCGACATGGTCTTCCATACAATGCGTCATATGGTGTCATTTCAAAACTACTTTGAAAATTGTTGTTGTAAGCAAACTCTTCCCTGAGAGAGGCTAGTACAATTTCTTTCCATAGAACTTTATCTTCATTCCCCTATATGTGTAATTTATTTGCTCTTTGTTAAATATTTAGTAACCGGATTGGCAAAATTCTCTTTATATTCTATAAAGTCTATCATTCTAACTTCATTTGGGAGCAATTTACTTATGTAGTTATGACTCTGTTTGGCAGACAATTTCAATAGTAGCATATATTCTAGTATATATTGTAGTAGTAGATATGATGAATAATAATAGTACCAGATATGCTATATGAAATGCTGGTGGCGTTTGGTTGCATTTTTGCTGGTAACATAAACCTGTTGAAAATATAGTGGTAAATTACTTATAGGGGTATAATGCATTTAGGTTGTAATATATGGAAATAAATATTGAAATAAATAACAAACAATTTAGAAAATAAAGATAAATAATTTATAAGAATATAAATAATTATATTTAAGATTTTCAATATTTATATATATAAATATTAATATTTTTAATATCATACAATTATATCATGAATATTTTTTTTGCATATAATAAAAATGTAAAAAAACTCATAATGTAGGGCTAAATAGTTGTTCGGACAACTAAATCTCGAAATTGAGTCATGTTTGCGTCATCATAGTTTGGTGAATGATACAATGTCTCATGTTTTCGATCGAATTTATTAACTTTTGCATCTTATTCATCACCTTTATCACTTCAAATTTCCTTTGAACCTCTTTCCATTCCCACTCTCTTTTCTTTTGTTGACCATCACCCTTGTGAAGAATAAGATACTCGTTACAAAGAAATTTCACAAGATTCCATGCAGTACAATCATACAATCAATTCCATTGAATTTTTTGGATTTCTCTCCAAAGTTCGAGGTTGAATGAGAGTAGGCATCGCATTCATAGAATAGAAGTAATCTTCAATTACAGAATAATTCAATAATCTAAAATTAAATTGGAAACTAACATTTTTGTAACTTCACAAGATTCCATGCAGTACAATCATACAATCAATTCCATTGAATTTTTTGGATTTCTCTCCAAAGTTCGAGGTTGAATGAGAGTAGTCATTGCATTCATAGAATAGAAGTAATCTTCAATTACGGAATAATTCAATAATCTAAAATTAAATTGGAAACTAACATTTAATAAATTATGCGAACATAATAATAAAGTACACATACAACTATTTACAAAAACTCAACAACACAAAATCACAAAAGACATGTATTTCAAGTGGGAGCCCATTTTTTTATTTACATATTTTTTGACATCTAATTATTGGAAAAAAAATCCAGAAATTAATTGATTGTTTTTCTTTCCACAGGATTAATTAATTGGTTTTACTTACCTTGAAAATATTATGAAATAAATGTATAAATTCAAAATCATCAAGTATTAAGCATACATCCACTTTGAAAGAAGACCATGATCTAGATCAAGCATTAATTATCCACCCACTTTGAAGACACGAAGATTACAGGAGAATCTAGGCAAGTAACCTGAGTAGCAAGTCAACAAGCAATTTCCCATGTTCAACTACGTCATGTAATGGCAAGATCATGCCTAGAAAACAAGACATGATGACCACCATTAAAGAACAAGAAGACTATTATAAGAAGGAAGACCAGTAGAATTTGCAACTACCTTGTATCAAACACACACTCCGCATCTCTAAACTTTATCATTTACTTAGTACAACTCCGGTCAACTATTTTAAACCTAGTTTATTTCTTTTCAAGCCTCCGCGGCTATTTTGTTATTTTAGCTTGTAAAGCACGCTTTTCTATACACTCCAAGATATATTCTCAATGAAAACTCTAATGTATTTTAGCGATGTGTTATTTTCAATAGAAGTACTTTCATTTTGGTGTTTGTTTTCTATCTCCTGTTTTTCTCACTTGACACTCAATGAATTTTAAATTCTTTTCGGGAAGACACCCTTAAACCAGTAGTTTTGTATTCTTAAACTACATACAACTCGTTTGGTGACATGTCAGATTAATGTGCAATTCCATATCAAATTCTTTGGACTGACAACAAGTCCTGGAATGCTCAAACACATAGAATAATCACATCATAAAATCCTATACCCAATGATAGTAATTTTCGATCGCTTAAAATGAGCAAACAAAAATCTCAAATTAAAATACTCGCAAGCGCACAAGACCGTAGTAGAATAGGTTATGCAAGAACGAGGTCGAACCACAAGGATTGGATAAACAATACGATTAACTACTATACTAAACCTAACAAAAGAAATAATTATTGGGAGATGGTTGATTTTAGATAGCAAGTAACGAAATTAAAGCAACGAAGTAAAGAAAACAAAAAATTGTTGATTTTGGTTGTGAAAACAAATTTAGGAAAGCACTAGGACAATGAATCCATCTTAATAATCCTCTCTAGTTGTTGATTACCTCACCTTTAATCCACTCGATTGATGTTGTTGGTGAATCCACTAAAGCGTGAATTACCTATGGTATCTAGGCTAATTCGTTTATCTTAACATGCAATTTGTTTATGGTATCTAACTCAAATATGAATATGCAAGATGTCCTTAAGTGTAAGAATTCATTAACATGCCATGTAAACCCTAGGAGTATGGTATCTACCCTAGGCGTTCCCAATTCTTAATCACAAGAAGCTGGTCCCAAACCCCGTATGGTATCTACTTGAGTTTGCATCAGATTACTTAATTGAAAACTTAGTTGGTGGCCAATCATCCAAACAATCAGACAAGTATATAGCACAGTGATTAAAAATCCAACATCAAAGGAGCAATCAAAGATAAGAACAATAAACAAACTAGAGAATCATATTAAGATTTCATGACGCCCTAGCAAAAGCGTTTAGTTACACATAGTCATGAATGAAAACCACAAGAAAGGTTGGAGAACACCCTAGAAAAGTCGACTGAATATCTGAGTGTCTGAACCTCCGAAAGTGCCATGAGAATCCTCTGAAGTCCTCCTTAAATAGCTCTCTCAAACCCTAGACTTCCTCTACAATAATTACTAAAACTCCAAGGAAACTTACCCTTGTTTCCAAAACAATAAACCCAACAAAAAGGGAAGAGGTTGACTTCTTCTATGATTAGGAAAATGCACTGTTGGATGTCTTGGACGTTTTTCCCATGTTCCGCCCTTCAGAAAATCTCCAAAAATATGTAAATTGAATCTTTATGTCTTAGCTTTCCAGGTCTATCTCACACGTCTCTAGCAAAATTCTGTGGAATCTTCTAGACCCACTTCTTCACAGATAGCGCAGTTCTGCCGAGATCATATTTTAGCTCAACTTGTCTTCAAAATCTGGGTCAATTGGCTTCACCAAAAATTCCCAAAATATTCTCCAACATTCTTCAAGGTCTTAGCTTTATTCTCCAATTTACGGTTCTTCAAAATACTCAAAATAGACTGTTTTCCATCAAAAATCATCCAAGTGCTCGAGAAAACTGAAAATGAGGAAAACAAAGTAATAAGTCCTTTTTAAAGTCAATCCTCTAACAAAAACCAAGTTTAGAGAATACTAAAATGAGAGAATATATGAGCTTATCACCCAAGAACCATAACATATTTTTAGAACGTCTAGGAGGACTTTATTTTTTAGTTTAACAAATCAATAAAATCAATAAATAAATCTAACATCGATAAGGAACTCTCTAAATTGCAATAAATTTAGATGAATAAACAAAAATTGAATTAATGAAATGGTTGGAGGAAGACTTTATTTTTAAGTTTATGGTGACTTTTCACATGAGACACCATGTAAAACATATTTCTTTTCAATGAATGATCATGTCTTTTAGAATGAAGAGTTACATCCATACCAACAATATTGTCTTATTATTTTAAATGAAACGATCTAACTCTTTTGAGTAGATGAAACTTTATCAACCGCCCCTTTTCACAAAAAGACATATTTTAAGTGGGAGCCCATTTTTTGTTCACATATTTTCTGACAACTGACTATTGGAAAATCAAGGAATTAATTGATTGTTTTTCTTTCCACAGGATTAATTAATTGGTTTTACTTAGGTTGAAACTATTATGAAATAAATGTATAAATTAAAAACCATTGTGTTATGTTAAAAGCAAATTTGAGGGGAGTTTGCAAAAATTTCCCAAACCTGCTTTTAATTTTTCACAAATAATTCCATAAATGCAACTCTCTTATTTTTATTTCTACCAAAATAAAACTTGAAAAGAAAAAATATAGGAAGGAAAAAAAAAAGAGAGGAGGGAAATGAAAAAAAGAAAAAGAAAAGTACCACAATAGTCAATGGATGACCAAAAGGAAATCACGCGGTGATGAGGTCCAATCCATCAGACACCCCATACATCCGGCCACAGACGATACTTCCCCCTTTCCATTACTCAAGTCTTGTTTGATCTCCAAAATTTCTACCTCCCAAGATCACAGACATTACAAAGAAAACGAACAGAGAGAAACAAAAATACACAAAAAAACGGTGTCTCCAGTTTCTCTTCTCCCTCGCTCGCTCGCTCGCTCGCTCGGTTGCTTCAGATCAAAACCAGCTCCTTGTGTTTCTTTTTCTCCTATATACATCGCGTATATCTATGTATAATCTGTATGTATATGTATTTGTGTCTTGATTCGTCCTCTGCTCCTTCACTCCCTCTTCAAACCCTAAACTAACGCCTCCACTCGAAACCCTAATCATCTTGTACCAATCCCTCTCTTTTTCTTGGAGCTCGAGGCGGCATCAATTGAATTGTCCGCCAGTTAAACTTATCAGGTGAGAATCGCGGTTCTCAATTTTGTTCTTGTATCTACTTGTTGTTCGTCTTAAGTGATTGTTAATCTGCTATTCATAGAATTTTATTGTTATATCATTCTTTTGATTTTCTGATTAGTTGCTTGTCAAATACTTAGAACATAGAAATGCAATGCTGAGGATATTTTAGGAGTATATATATGCATGATTGTGCGGGGCGTGTTACACGCAACCTTGTTAACACATCCATATAACTGTAGAAGTTGCTCTTTGATTTTGAGCTTGAGTTGTTCACCCCTCACTGCGAATAAGAAAGTGGTATTCTTTTCCTCTTTGCATGGGCATTTTATTGCAATTTTTGAAAGATGAGCGCTATATACCCGCGCTTTACTAAGTAGACCCCATTAACTCGTTAAAAAACCTATTCTTTCAACACCCTACTGTCACTACCATATTCAGCCCCAAATACTTCCCTCCTTCTTCTTCCCTTAGCTGAAGATGGAGACCCGGGGCAAATCTCAGCCGGCCGAGTGTTCATTCCTTGTTTGAACTTTGAAGAACAAAGCAGGCTACATAACGAACTAGAACTCGGTCTGACAAACCGTGCCGAATTTAATTAGTACTGAAAAATGGTGTTGTTGCGATTACAGAGACGGTCAACAGCAATGGCCAATCCAAACCCTAGACTCCAGTCATCATTGTCTCAAAAAATTGGCCATGGCCCTGGGCTATTGGAGGCCACTGTTGCCCCTCCTATGCTTATCGGCTCTGTTACTCTACGAGGAGTGGGCTTCAATTTCGTCTTGCAAGATTGTGCCTGGAAAGGATCCCGATGACTATTCTAGGGGCAAAGTGATGGTGGCTGTAGTGATTTATTTGGGACTTGTGGGGATTTAGAGTTTGGGACTGATAGTGAGAATTTGGAGGTCGATGAAGAAGAGGAGGATGATGTTAATAGTGCAAATTGTGGTGATGGTGGTCACGTTGGCAACCACGGTAATAGTGGGGAAGAGAGATTGGGAAGTGGAGGTGAGTGGAAGAGAGAAAAGAAGGGTATGATAGACAGAGAAGAGAACTGGGGTACAGATTGTGTTTTTTGAAAAGACAGGAAAAGGGATATACTTGATAATGTTATGTTTTTAATTGAGGTTTATTAAGGTTGGGATGTACTTAGTAAAATATGGGGTATTTATAATGCTCATCTTTTTGCAACAGAGGACTGTGGTGGGTTATCAGTTATTATTCTTTGGCCTCATATCAAATAATATATAGTACTAGCTACTGATAAAAATATGAAAATTACTTATATATAACTGCCATCAAATTTGTGAATGCTCAGGCTGAAAGATTGCTGAGATTCATATTTAATATATTTATTTTTTTAAATTGGGATTTTGATTGGAGATCAAAAGCTGATTTGGGTCTTTAGGGAATTCCCAACTCCTTCCATTCATGATCGCTAATCTCGATTTCTGTTACAGTACCCGGATGTTATCCAAAAGCTGCTCCCCATGTTTACCTCAGATCAGCATCCACTGATGCAGGAGGAGGACCATTAATATAGTCTTTTATAAGTTAGTCTATTATCGGGTCTATTTTAACTAAGTTTCTTTTAGTTTTCACAGTAAGGGTATTGTCGGAATTTTCAGGTGTTTGTAATTTTGAATTTAGTAATAGTTATTTGTTTTGGGAGTCTTTTGTTAGGTTATTTTGTTAAGTCAAGTCCTAGTTATAATTGGAGTCATATTAATTAATTTACTGTTAGGAATTTTAGTTTTATTTGAAGGAAATTTCTGATGTAATTAGGATTACTAGGAGTCTATATATATGGATGCAAGTCAAGAATAAATAATAATGAGAGTTTTTATACAAATTTTCTATAGGAGAGATTCCTTAGACATGCTCGGTGAGAGGCTGAGAGGGGAAGGTGAGTTTATCCAACCCTACCTGAGAGATTCAGGGTCCTTTTTGTTTGATTCAAAAATTCAAGAATTTTGTTCCAGTTTCAGACCTGGAAATTGTGAATTTCTGTCATAGGGTTCTTAATTTTTGGGCTTAATTTGGGGGTTAGGGTTTTGGTTGCTCAATCCTAAACAAAATCTACATTAGTAGTTCCCAAACTACATCATCCACTCATACTCGAATCTGTTTGTACAAAGTGGGGACCCCTATACCTTTTCGAAAGTGTCATTGAAGCATGTTGGTTTCACTGACACGATCAGAAATTGTTGGGAAAATCTTCCACCCAGTGGTTATTCCAGTTATGTAGTCATGTCTGAACTGAAATCTATCAAGTCCAATCTCAAGAGATGGAAGAAAGTAACTTTTGGGGAAATAAGAACTAAAGAAAGAACGTAGACAGCATCATGGCTAAGATCAGTCTGCTGAATTTTTTATAGACATGGAAGAAACTCTTCCATCTCATGTCTAGTATCTAGTATAGATCCAATTTCATCTCCAAGCTGGAAGTAGATGACAGAATAATGTGGATGAGAAATTAAGGACAGGAATTTGCAATTGTTATGAGGATTTGTTTGTAGAAGATTTCACCAGGATGCCATTAGTGGATGACATCCAGTTGTACAAAATTGTTGAGGATGATGGTGCTTGGATCGAAAGACCCTTTGAGGAGGAAATAAAACTCACCCTTGACGATTTGGTGGGTGATAGACAGGTCGTGGTGCCCTGATGGTTTTTCCTTTGCTTTTTAGAAAAACACTGGACAACAATGTTAGAGAAAATACTGTTTTCAGAGATTTTTGTACTCATGGTGACTTTGTGGACTCAATGAACTCAAGCTTTGTCGCTTTGATCCCAAAGAAGAGTAGCACTTCAAGGATACCAAAAATTTCATCCCACAGGCCTACTGTGAAGCCTATTTTATTAAAAATTTTATTGGGAATTGGAATTGTTAGAAGCATGGTAAAGGTAAACACCACCCGTACACAAGGCTCCCACAGTGGGCGGGGTTGGGAACAAGTAAGATGTACACAAACCTTACCCTCACATAATATATTGAGATGTTGTTTCTAGGAATTGAACATGAGACCTCTGGGTTGCACCCTTGCAACTCTACCATTGGTCCACAATCCACATGTTTGCCTGTGGTGTGTGATTTGTTAATAGCAAGGCGCAAAAAAAATTGAGAGCGACATATCTTCGTTTATATATTTATGGTGTGGGTTCGCATTCAAATTGACTAATCAAATGTCGTGTGGGTTGCCACTTTTGGTTGCATATAAAAATCCTCCCCATTGAGGTTTGAAGTTGTTCTTGTAGCAATGAGCTTGTTAGCTTGTTTTTCTATTTTCTAATCCAAGTAGTATTACAAATATCATATCAACCATTATCATTAGTGCTTGTTTATATTCCTAGTGCACGCTCATTTAATGGGGGGTATCTACCTTTTCTCAAAAATCCTCATTATTTCCCATTTGGTTAAGGTATTGTTGTAGAATCTTAGAGACTGGTTTCCAGTGTTTTAGCTTGGAAAGGCTGCGTCATAGGATAAGTTAAGTGATGCAAGAGGACTATTAATTTGGTGTTTTATTAGTTAGTCTATTATCAGGTCTATTTTAACTAAGTTTCTTTTAGTTTTCATACTTGTCGGAATTTCCAGGTGTGTTGGAATTTCGGATTTAGTATTAGTTATTTGTTTTGAGAGTCTTTTATTAGGTTATTTTGTTAAGTCAAGTCATAGTTATAATTGAAGTCATACTAGTTTACTTTTAGGAATCCTAGTTTTATTTGAAGGAAGTTTTCTATGTTATTAGGATTACTAAGAGTCTATATATATGGATGTAATTCATGAATGAATAATAATTGAGAGTTTTTATGCGAAGTTGCAAGAGGAGGGATTCCTTACGCACGCTTGGTGAGAGACTGAGAAGAGAAAGTCAGTTTATCCGACCCAAACATTAGAGATTCAGGGTTTCAACTTAGAAGTTTAAGTTTCTATTCTTCTTGTTTGCTGAAAGTTCTGTTTCAGTTTCTTCTCAAGGAATTGGACATTTTTGTCCTAGGGTTCTTAAATTTTTCGGTTTAATTTGGGGTTAGGGTTTTGGTTGCTCAATCCTAAACAAATTCTACATTGGTAGTTCCAAAAACTTCATCATTAAGATGCCATAATTGAGACATTCAATGACTTCCTAGATTGCTGGAGGTTGGGGCATTGATGCCTGAGTTTTAAAGGGGTTGTTTTTCCTTGCATTAAAAAAAGTTTTTTTTTTCTTGGGTGTTTCCGTCATCATCTTGAATTTGCAAGTCTTGCGTTCTGGAAGTAGAGTACCTTCCGAGAGTATCTTGAAACCTTGTAGGTATTCAAGAGAATAATTTGGTTGCTTCTGGCTCTTTCTTTCTTTTTTCTTTTTTTCTTTTCTTTTCTTTTCTTTTTTTTTTAAGTTTCACAGGTTTGGTTGTTTAATCATTTGGTTGCCGTTTTCTTTCTGATGGATCTATATGTTGATTTTAACTTCTAATGTTTCAAAACCATATGCTTTACTGTATTGTTTTTCATTCCACTTGATATCATTGCATTCTTATACCCTTTTTTCTGTTCGACTGCTTTTATTTTCTCTTTGAATGTTCCGTCACTCATCCTTCTTATTTGCTTGTGGAATCAGTGAAACTTATTCCAAGCTTTCTTGTTGTAACCTTGTAGGAGTGAGTACAGTAACCGAGATGAATATGCAACAAGTTGTACAGTCCAAACCTTCTTCCAATGGGTTTGCTCGACGGCGAGGTGAGAGGGACTTGGGGACTAGGCTGCAGAGTAAGTCTGGAAAATCATATACAAACAAATTAAATAATACTGGTAAACTCTTCTGACACGAGTCGTTTTCTATTAATACAATGTTTATTTGTCTAATACTAGTTGTCACAGGTGCATCCGTCGGTGGCAAAGTTGGAATATTTGAGGGTCCTTCTCGTGATCGTTTAGTTTATATGACAACATGCCTTATTGGGCAACCTGTGGAAGTACAGTTGAAAGATGGATCCATTTATTCTGGAATATTTCATGCTGGGTTGGTTCACCCATCCACTGCTGACCGGGAATTTGGTAGGTTCTGCTCAATTTGGTTTTGTTCAAAGGATTGTGCTTTTGTCACTCAAATGTCAATCCATTCCCTATGTTGTCACTTACACTATTTAGTAAATACTTGGTTGCTTGTTGCTTTTAGGAGTTATTTTGAAAATGGCTTGCCTGACAAAGGATGGTTCTTCTCGCTGGCCGAGGGCAGAGCTTGTTAACAAGCCTCCCACAAAAACTTTTATCATACCCGGCAAAGAGCTTGTACAAGTTTTGGCAAAGGTTCCACTCATTTTTTTTGAATGATTCTCTGCATTTTCAATGGGGATTCTTTGTCTGATGTCATTTGATGTATTCCATTTGATGTAGTTGACTTGTGGCTTTTTGTTTCATGCTACAAATATTTTTTTTTGAATGTAAAACATGCCTCAAAGTTGCAATTTTTATTTTTACAACAAAACAGAAGTGAATATTAATTAAATTTTGCATATATGGACTTTGTTTGTAATATTTTCATGCTACTTAGTTGCCTGATCTCGTTACTTTCTTAATGAGCCCAGGATGTGACTGTCTCGACAGATGGGTTTTCAAATGATCTGCAACATGAGAAGCACCAGGAAATTTTACTCGACTCCTACATATCACATTCTCGTCTTGTTGATGTAGAGAGAGAACTGGGACGATGGGTCCCCGATAACGATGATCCACAGTGTCCGGAACTGGATGATATATTTGATGGCCCTTGGAATAGGTTGCTAAAGTAACTCTTCCTTTTTTTCACACTATTCTTTTAGTAATTGTTATCTCTTCAGAAATTTTATCTAATTAAATAGGATCAATGCTGATTGATGTTTGTTGTTTCTAATGGCAACCCTATTCTAGGCACATCAACCTAACTCTTTCCAATTTCAACTGATTGCTTTACTTGCTTCTTGTTTTTAACCAAGCAAAAAAAACTTGCTTTGATGAGTCTTCTCAAGATAAGTTTTCTTGGCATTTGGCACCCCCTATGCATATGCCGTAGGGAACAAAAATCTGTATGAATTGGTGTCTGCTGAGTTGCTTAATTAGGGTTAGGTTATAAGAGAGATTTAGATTTGTGAAGTTCATGTTTGATGCAACCCAAAATCAATTGGATCATTTTTCTTTTAAAATAAATAATAATATGTATTTGGGTATCATACATAGACATGGTGTATGCTAGCTAGGCGGGAAATAGTATGTGGCCCTACGAGCTTATTTGGCCTCTCGGTCTGGGAGCAGTGTGACATGGATGCTATATCAATATCAGTCATAAAGGGGGTGCTGCCATCTACGTGATAGACTCAGATATATTCTCATCTACTGGGTTTGATTTTTTTTTCCAGTCAAGTTTTACAATCATGAAATTCTCAGGTGGAATTCTGATGTAATAGGTGGCCACTCTGAGGATGCAGATTCATTTTATTAATCTCTTTTTATGTTTGCACTTCTCATTTTATATTTGATTGCTGGTGTGAGAGGCAAAGCAAAATCTAAATGAGCAATATATTTCTTGCATATTGAGACCATATGGTGTGAGTGAAAAGGTCAATGGAATGATGGAAACAAGACACCATCATATCGGAGAAATTTGCATTGTGAAATAGGTTTCAGTTGCTGCTTCCCATGTATTAGTAGTTTTCATGAGTGTCTGTTTACTTCTTTCTACTGCTTTGTTCTTTTTAACTCCTGAGAATGTTTTTTTGCTTCCAGTTTGTTAGATATTCTGCTATATTCCTGTTCATTTTCTGATTTTAGGGGTTGGGATCAGTTTGAAACAAATGAAACATTATTTGGAGTAAAAAGCACTTTTGATGAGGAACTCTACACTACAAAACTTGAGAGGGGTCCTCAGATGAGAGAGCTGGAAAAGGAAGCCTTAAGGATTGCCAGGGAAATTGAGGATGAGGAAACCCATGATCTTCATCTGGCAGAGGTGAGGTTGTCTTGTAGCTTTCACCATTTCTATCAGATTAATTTGTTCATCCAACTCACATGCATTTATCATGTTTGTTGAATGGAAAATGATATTATTATTTTCATTTATTTAATAGGAAAGAGGTATCAGTTTCCATGATAAATTTGATATTGACGAGGAGACCAGATTCTCTTCAGTTGATAGGGGTAGGAGGGATGATGATAGTGGATATGAAGAAAATGAGGATAGATCATTGGACTCATGCAATATTGAGACCTTTGGAATATCATCTGCTCCTGTCGTCAAGAGGAACACTAGTTTGATCCATTGGAAAAACAGTGATGAAGCTCAATTGTTACCGAGCTCTTCCTTACTGGTAGTTCTCTATATCCCATTCTGTGTTATTACAATTAGCTTTTGTAAAATGATTTTATGATTCGCTACATCGTGTTTTGATGAAGCTTTGTTGAGATTTTTGAAAGTTAAGTGTTGTTATAGATGACTCTTCTGCTTTACGTGTGATGTAAACAACTTATAATGTTTGGCTGCTATTGGATTTGAATACATGTAGTTCCATGATAAACCTGAAGATAATGTTTGTTTATGGTAGGACTTTGGAATAACATAATCGTATGATGGTCCTTGGGTAGAAGGTGCAATACAACTTAAATATCTTGAAATGTGTTTGCATGGGTTCATACCATCTAGGCCCCTTTTGGACACTCTTGGCCTAGCCATCTCATGCCCTATTATTTGGATAGAACCATAAAATTTGCACATTATCTCGTGATATTTATGTCTGATTTGTTTTAGGAACACTTAGTTCCCCTAAACATCCTATGCTTTCAGCTTGTCTTTATTAATTATTTATCTGCTCTTTCGGCATGATGGCTCCAACAGGAGTCTGTTGTGAATTTCTCGTTTCTTTGTTGTGACTATAGAAGAGAACGAATATGATGAATGGACATGCTGTTTCTCTGGATTGTGTACTAAGGAAACATTCCTGAGTTGAGTGGAATGATTCCTCTATACCTACTTGTCAAGGTGGTTGTGCTTTCTGGCCGGTTTTCCATTTACCACAAATGTGTGGGTAATTAATCTACACAACCTTTGCCTATTACTCCCTCCGTCCCATTTTGGTTATCCATCTTTCTATTTTGGGCTATCCCAAAATTAGTGTCACTTTTCTTCATTAATTAACAATTTTATTGTTGTATTCCAAAATTATCGTTGTTACTTTAATTACCCTTGTTTCAAGGAAAGAAAAGTACTGCCATAAATAAGGAAAAATTTGGAATAACATAGGCATTTCGTGTAGTTAAATTACATTAAATCATGTCTCCTTAAGAAGTTAGATTTTCAAAGGATGACAAACAAAGTGGGATGGAGGGAGTATTATTTAGCACTTTGTCTGACTACTTTAAATTGAGAACATGTTAGGTCTGGGGATGTTTCAAATCACTAAAGTGCTAGACTTTGTGGAAGGGATCTGAGAAAGTGTAAACAAGAGTTACAAAATGTTGTTTCGTTTTCATTTTCCCTGATTTTTTGATGGCAAGCATGCGAAGCTTCTTAATTGGAAGTGAGAGTGGATTGTTTGGAGTCACCTCATTGGTTAATCGTCTCATATTGGAGGTAATTTAAGAGAACTGCCATGTAGGATCACCCAAAGCCAACAAACACAATGATTTCATAACTCCCACCTAAATCACTGGCAATCTTCAGTTTCTTGCCCATGTAAAACTCTTCCTAGAGATATTCTCTGAGTTGCATGGAATACCATACGGCTCACCTCCAAATTTTAGAATGATGTCCAATATCAATAGTACTTTGCATGCTTAAATTTGTCATCTGGTACAAAAATTGCATTTTCATATCCATAGAAAGAAAAAAGTGCAGATGGAACTGAAACTGAAATACTGAATTCAATATTGAAAGTTCTATGGTTTCTCCTACATCTAGTTAAAATAGATTTAGAATTTATCTATGTTATTTTTTTGTTTATTTTTATGGTTCGTGACTAATTTAATATGCAAGTTATTTTTAATCGTTCTTGCAGCATCGGGTAAATGTGTCTGGAAGTATGTCTTGGTTAAGGCAATTAATACTGTTTAAACAAATCCTATATAGAAATACAGCCAATGGCCATCAAGTGGCATCTGAAACATGGACATTCATGTTTGCACCGTGATGACTATAACTTATAAATCGTCGTACTGTTTGGATTATATTGCCTTGTTTCTATATAATGCTTTTATGACCATGTTTGGATTTGCTATCAAGCTTTTGTATTTACTCATATATTTTTCCATCTTCTTATATGTAGGATGAGGCAAATTCATCGCAATCAAATGATGGTGCAAAGTCTTGTCACACTGGTTCTTTCGATCAATCTAGTCAGCTGGCTTCTGAGTTAACTTCCAGGAGTTTCTCCATTTCAGAATGTGAAAACAGGTTTTATAAACTTTATCCTGTTTTTTAAAATCTTGTTTTCAATTTTTCATTATACTAATATAAGTTGCATGCTATTTCATGAGATTGGCATTATGCAGATGGATTAGTCTGTGCCTTCTTCTTTTTTGTTGGAAATTCAATATTTGGAAATTGCAGGATTGAGGACAATCCACGCAGTGCACATGGAGCAGAGGATATTTCTAAAGAACTTATTCAAGAACAGATGGTAAGAGAAAGTTCCATAACTGTTCTAATTTTCCTCCTTATGGGACTGCCTCTTATTAGGATTTATTTTAGTTATTCTAACATCTGTTTTTTTTCCCCTTCTGTCCATATCAATGAAGGTTCAGGATGCTCAATGGTCGAAACTTGTGGGTGAGTGAAATTCTTGTTGAAAGCTTATTTACTTTGCTAAAACTTGATGATGAAAGTGAAACATGAAAGAGTGATTATAGCATTCATTACTTGGTACTTTTTTAATGTTCCTTTGTTTCTTAATTTTTTGTGTGTGGAGTGTAGCATGCCTTTTCCATTCCCTTTAACCAAAATTGCACACTTCATTTTTTGTATTGAGAAATTTTAATTTTTAATTGTTTAGGAGTTATAAATCTTCACTGTTTTGCTGTTGATTGTGCGATTATATGGCATGTAGATTCACAGTCATCGCTGATTCGCAATAAAGATGGCTTGGACAATGGGGCTCTATCCTCTACTGCCACGGCATATTCTCCTCCATCTCATGTTTCATTGACAGGCCGTGAGAGGATCAGTACTCCTGTTGAATTGTCAGAGGTTGCAGTATCTACTAAGGTACCCAGTGAAGCACAATCGAATGCTTGTGGGCGGCCCGGTAGTTCTGCATCATCAAGTTCTGGCTTTGTTAGTGCCGCTAATGCTTCTAGTGGTCTCGGTTTATCACCGAGCTCATCTATGGGCTCATTATCTTCTGAGAAATCTACATTGAACCCCCATGCTAAGGTATGCTTGTTAACCATATATTCCCTTCTGTCACTTATTTTGGAAGGAAGCTATGTGGGTCTGTTTTTGTTCTTTTTTTTCTCTGTCGTTCATTTTGTCATTCATGTATGTGGCTAATATATATGGATCTCTGTCCCTCCCTGTTTTATTTTGGGTCATCAGGAATTTAGACTCAATCCTAATGCCAAGAGTTTCATGCCCTCTCAAATATCTGTTAGACCTGCTTCCCCTGTGTCAGACGGTTCCTTCTATTATCCATCTGGGGTGTCTGCTGTACCACATATGCCTGGCATGCCTATGGGTGTAGGGGTAAGTACTATCCTATCATTTCTTTCACTATGATGGATGTGTGTGTACGGGTTTCTTATTTTGAAGTGACCTTAATTATGTGTTTGAAACATAGTAAGTTACTGCCTTTGGGTACACTCTAAATAAGCGTTTCATTGGGATTTGGCAGTAGTAACCTCTTAAGTGGTAGCTTGTTAAACTGACATCTTCTCTTTATCATCGTAGCATATGTATTATGAGACTTATTTGATGGTGATTGTCCATTTTTCTGGAGTGAACTTCAATGGAAACGAAAGTCAATGCAGGTGTTACTTTTTATTTTCTTCAGTCATTGTGTAGATCTTTTATCAGTTGAAAATTGCATTCTTTGTGACGGTTCTAAACCCTCGTGGCCGTTGCAGTTGGGAATTTAGTCTAATTTACACAATAAATGTCGTGGCAAGTGTTAAGTTAGTTCTTTAAATGATTGCTCCCTTGTTGCACAGTTCAGAATATGGAAAGAGTACTGCTGATAATTGTGCATGAGTGAAAAATACATGCAAGTTTCCCCCTTGATTCTTTATTCATCAAGTTTGAGGAAGTGGGATTGTTTCCATTTAAAAAAAAAAAAAGAGAACAGAAACTTGGCCAAAAGGAGTATTTGAATGTATGTAGATGCCGGAGTTGCTTAAGGTTTGGCTTAATTTCATGAATTTTGCAGATTGGACCATCATTTAGTGGGCACCAGCCTGTGTTTTTTGATCCTCAGGCTGCTTCAATGCAGACACCTCAAGCATATTTTCCTCCAACTGGACATCAGGTGCTACAGTGCTTTTGTTTTTTGGTATTCAGTGAGCTTGCTGGATTTTGTTTTGAATATGGTATAAATACTACCCATGTATCATGCTTTTGCAGTTTGGTCAGCAGATGCTTCTTGGCCATCCGAGGCAAGTTTTGTACATGCCCAGTTACCAACCGGTAAGGAATGCAGATCCTTTTTCTGCATATTACATAGCACAGACACATATATTATGAACCTTTTTGTTCTCATTTGTATCTAACCGATAATTTTTATACTGGTACATATATCATGCAATTTCATTCAGTACACCGCTTTGATCATCGACCATGGTCCAGCTTTATATCAGGTTGATGGACATGAACCATCATTTCTCCCCCTGGTACATAAAGAGGGAAGTGTTCTTTATGATAATAGCAGTTAAATGGACATTTAGACGCAAATGACCATTTTAAATATGAGCGGAATGCTTCAAGGAGAGCATTATTGGAAACACAGAGTGCTGTCAGTTTATTTCAAAGCACATTCATAGTTGGATCACTTGACATTTTTCTTTAACTTTCAAAACGATTTCGTTATGAACATTTAATGAAGAAATACTTTTCAGTTTTCATGCGTTGATCATCTGCCTTATAGTCGTGGGATAAGTATAATTCTTAACTGAACATTTTTCTGTATTTTGTTATTACACAGGAAATGCCATATAAAGGACGGGATCCTTAGCTAGATGGATGATTGGCTGGCTTAAATTCTAGCGGTTTGAACTCTGCTCACAATGAATAAACTTCTGAGACTGTTTGGAACAAAATTTGGGGAACAAAGCCCAACAGTCTGATTATTGTTCATGACCCTCCTGCAGCTCCAATCCGTGGAGTGTGTAGTGTTTTTGGATGTGTGCTTTGCTTCTGCTGAGATGGTTTATTGACCTTTCTAATTTCCAATTATCTGTTTTGTTGTGATATGAGTTCTATGCTGTTAAATGTCTGTTGCATATGGCATATTAAAGAATTTGAACTAATTCTGCCACAGTATTTATTCATGTTCCTCCTAGCCTTATTTGAATCATGCCCGACCATTAGTAATATATTAAATTGAATCTTCTTGTTGTTAAATTTATAATTTCTATTATTTTTTATTTGATATTGATAAAGACAACAAAAAATGATTATAGTACTCACTTCTAATGAAATAAAAATGTTAGGGATCTCGAGTCATTCTAGTAATTCATCTTGTTTCTTGTTTGATGTAAGTGTAGGGATTCATAAAATCTGATGATTGAATTAGAGTGAACTGATGGACATGAGATGATCGGGATCTTATTTATCGGGATCCCAATCGCTTCCATGTATAGGGAAGAGGATATAAAGAGACATTGTCTTGGTGAATTGCGAAAGCTTCATTCTTTCAAGTAAAGTGGTGAAACCAAACTAGCTTAATGCTGGATGTCATATCTTGATGAATCTCGGCATCTTCATGCATTAAAGAGGGCTAGAAAGAAGAAGAGTTGAATGGAGTTCGTTATTGAAAAGCTTAATTTTAGATCTACTCGGTGATCACAGATGGTAAGGATTATATTGGAGAACTCATCAAAACCTTATGTCTTGTCAAAACTCGTTCTAATCATAGAAATTGTGTATTTAGTTATAGCAGTAAAACTATCAATTGATTGTTTATGAAAAAGTTGTGGGATCAGTGACTGAGTCGATCACTATTTGGGATTGAGGGGTGGCCCAGGGGTAAGGCTACCCCACGCAGGACCATGGTCCTGAGTTTGAACACCATGGGTGGTGAGTGGGGGTGAGGGAAGGTTATTTAGCCTGGGATCCGGCGCACCAAAAAGTTTTGAAAAGTTTTTGCAAAAATTATAAATGTGTAGTACTTAGTATGATGAATTCAAGGGTGTATTTTTTTTGTTTGGGAATAAAAATCAAAATCAACATGAAAAAGACATGATAATTCTAGACCGTCGGATATAAACTTAAGACACTAGATTTTTGATCATGAGGAATTTGATATTTGTTTCGAACAAAAAAAATACAGTTAGATTCATCATTCTAAACACTTATGTTAGGAAATGCTTTTGCTTTTTTGTTTCTAAAGATTGATTTTAAGTTTAGATTTTAAAAAACAAATTTAAGAAATAAAACTGAAAACAAAATTCATTTGACAAATAATTCTGCATGGAGAAAGAGGAAAGATGAAAAAGGAAAGAGGAAAGAGAAAGATGGAAGAGTTTTACAAAACATTAAATATCAATTTTCGTTTTTGAAAACCAAAAATGGTTTTCAATTTTACAAAACAATTTCTAAAAATTAACACCCAAATGAATTTTCACATCCACTTTAATTTTTAAAAACTAAAAATTATTTTCAAAACTCTAACCAAACACACTTACTACATATTTATGATTTTTTAAAAAACTTTTTTAACATTTTTTGGTGCACCAAAATGTTACACTGGTTGTAGGACCAATGCTACGTGCCCCAATCCTCTAGCCTGTGGCCTGTGGGATCTGATGTCAAAAGAAAGAAGAAAAAAGTACGGATCACTCATGAGTGATCAAGCCATGGTTGATAGGATCCTAGAATTAAAATTCCCATTTCTTCTACAAAAGTAAGTCGGGTTCCACGAATTGTGTGGGTTCATTCCATAAAACATATCTATTATTGAGACGAACGAATCGCAATCATTCCTAACAGCACTAATCCTAATACATTGATGAACATTATTTACACCCCACAATTTATTTAAATACACCCCACTTTAAATAATTCTTCAGTAAAAAATATAATAATTATGAGTACACCCATTTTATTATTTTTTCTAAAAAAACACAATCTACACTCCTAGAAACCTAATCGCCCGTTCATCTACAATCTCCTCTCTCTCATCATTTTGATCCAAAGTCTTTCTCGTTCTTATCTCCTTCTCTCTAAAATCATTGAACACAAATCAACACTTTGTACTTAATAAACTGTGAGGTGTAAATAATGTTCATCTAATACATATGGGATCCGTTTGGGAGTGCTTTGTATTTTGAGCAACCAAGGTGAGATGCTGTCAGGTAAAAAGTTGTGGTGCTTTGAGGTGAGTTCTGCTAACAAAAAACATTTTGAGGGTCAAAAAAAAATTATGGTGAAGTGAATTGATGTGCAGTTTAGTGTTTGGATGAACACAATGAGATAATGTAATTTGTCAAATTTTAATTATAAAATGTAATAGCTTGGCATTCCCCCTTGTGTGCCAAGTATACGATAGTTCCAGCACCCATAATCCATATTAAATCAAACGAATGAACAAAGACATACAAAATAAAAGAAACAAATAACTCAAACGAATGAACAAAAAGACAAACCCAAAACCCATATAATTCAATACAGCACGATGAAGCTTAATCAGAAGAGAACAGTCACACTAGAAAAATCAAAGGGGGAAATACCTGCAGTCATGTTGTAAATATTATTTCAAAAAGAAGTTTTTTATGGCCGAGTTTCAAAAGAGATGTTATAGTCATTTAATTGAGAGTTTATGGCTAATCGTCTATTATTGTTCATTGTTTTTCCAACAAGTGATGCTCAAGACGAAAGCGGTCACAGTAGAAGAAGGAAGAAGCAAATGGAGAGAACATGAGAGCTGCACTTGGAAAGATTTGTTGCGATTTAGGTTAAAATGCACATAGGGATAGGGCATGTAATAACCAGAATTGTCGAGGGCAAATGTGTCAGAGATTCATGAGATTTTGACACCAAAAGACAACTTTGTGTTTTTTTAAGTGAAAATTAGTTTTGCAAAATGCCGGTCACAATCGAAGTAGCTCTTCGAGCTTCCAATGAAACCGCGAATCTTGTAGTTTCAGTTGCAACGGAACTGACCGCTAAACACGAGAATTGTGAAACGGACAATTGCAACTGGACTAAACTCCATTTCTTTGGTGCAAAACGAAGCCCTAGGCCCATGATTATGTCTTCACGTAGGGAGTCAAATAGTATCATTCAATAAATTGCTCTTCTGTGATCATTTCTAGTTTATAAATTTTTCTTAAGACACAGTACATTCACTTTCTTCACAGAACTCTAACCTTATATATAGTTACATATTTAATTCAAGTCACAAGTTTCTTGGATGTAGGCCGATGTTCATGAACAAGGCAAACACAACCAAAGACCTTCGGAGTAATAGGATAGGAAGAGGTACCTTGGAGCAGCTCTAAAGGAGTGTGGAAGCCTAATGTTCGAAGTGGCATACAATTAATAAGGTAGGTTGTTGTTAAAATAGCATCGGCCCAAGAGGATTTTGGTGCATGCATAGTAAACATAAGTGCCCATGTGACCTCCAACAAGCTAAGTGCCTATTCTTTCGTTCAGCAACCCCATTTTGAGCAGGAGTGTTCACGCAGCTAGTTTGATGGACAATGTCTTGCTCTATCGTATACTCTTCAAATTCTCCGTTAGTGTATTCAGTAACATTATCACTTCGAAGAATCTAAATTTTCATCTGCAATTGAGTGCGAACCATCTGGTGGTATTTCTTGAAAATAGTGAAAACCTCATTTTTGGAATACATCAAATAGACCTAGGTGGTCCGACTATTGCAGTCAATAAAAGTGACAAACTAACGATAGCCATGCAAAGACACCACAGGACTAGGACCCTATACATCAGAGTGAATAGTAGCAAAAGGTCTAGAACTTTTATTATCAGTAGACAAGTAAGAAACACGTTTGTGTTTGGCATATTCACAAGCATCACAAACCGAATCCTCAAAAACACATTGTCCGAATAATTTAGGATAAAGTTTTCTTAAAATAAAAAAAGATGGATGATAACATATTTACATAATTAAGACCAGGTGAGTGTATTAATAAAATAATTATTTACATGCTGTCTCAAAAAATGTGAGATATTATTACCACTTGCTACAAAAATTTATCACAAAAATTATGCACAAATGTTGGCATCAAAAAACTCATATTATTGTTGAAGTTATTTTTGAAAATGTTATAGTTAGCTTATTGAAATGTATAAAAGCAATAAAAAATGTATAATATGTGCACCTTTGCCTTATTGATTCGTAATCATTTGGTTGTTGTATGAGCACTATTTTCATTATTTGCAGGGTCACAGTATCAGGGATTTTGTTGAAGTTGTTCATTTTTCCCCTTATGTTCTTATAGAATTTCTTTGAACTTCATTGTGATCTTATATATTTTTGTGTGTTATTCTATACTTGTATTATGAATATGTTTTATTTAAGCTTCTGTCCTTTTGTTTTTCTATGTAATTAATAGGTCATCATTAATATGACTCTTTATTTTCTTATTCAATGTGATATTATAATTTTAAAAATATTATTAGTTATATGTAGGCATAGATATGTCTAAAATATATTCAATATAATTGAAGTCATCCAATTGTCCGTAACAAGATTGTTCTATTTTTTAAAATTTATTTTTTAAAAAAAAAAATCCTTTTTGTGTTTTTGATTTTTTAAATAACTTTACATCGTCATTTTTTTCGCCTTTAGTTGACCAAAAAATATGGCCCTTCATTACATCTCTCTTGGTTTTTCTTGATTCTATTATATTTTTTATTTTTTATTGTTGTTCTATAAGGAGGTCAATGTTGATTTCATTTTACATAAAAGTTAAATGCTAAGAGTGTTTATACCAAAACTGTTAATCTTTTTTTTTTAAATGAGATTAGAAATATATACCTTTGAAATACGCATATTTATGTTTCAATATCACCATAATTATATAAATTATCATTAGTTAAGTATGTCATTAGATTGAATAATGAAATATATATTTTTAATATGATAAAGCAATTACTGGATAAGATTATTATTTGTAAAAGCAATCGAATGCTTTCACTCAAATATTTTAAAAGTTTATTTTTCTCATATATGGATATTTTGCAGTGTATTTTATATTTCACCTATGTAATATTGGTAAATGTGTTTAAATTATTATTAAATTGTTTAGTTGTTGTCTTATTAAATTCCATAACCATTCATTAAATGTAATGAATGAAATTCATAATTATTGTGTAAGTATAGTAATTGTTACAATTGTTACTTTTTTTATTTTGTTATTAATTTCTTAGATGTTTTGAATTAATTGCTTTCAAAGTCTCTTAAGGCTTGCAAAAAGAATAGAGAAATTTTAATAGTCCAATAAACACATACATATATATATTATAACACTGAAAAAGATCATTATTATAATTATGATTGAAATCTTATTCTTAGATCAACAAGATGATCATACATGGTTTAAGATCAAATTAATTTCAAATCTTTGGCTCGATATCCGACAAGCAAGGCACAATAACTTGATTTCTTGATAATACACATATACATGTATTATGCAAGTCACAGTAGGTCCATAAACAAGCAAAACGACATTTATGCAAGTCGCAGTCATCATCAGTGTGGCACCACATTTGGGGTTCTACCTCAGCCTCACCTACATACACAAAACCTACGGCCAGCATTTTTTAAGATCATATATATGTAAGTACTAAATACTATGTATATACATATATTAATTATATATATATATATACACTGTAAATCAATAACTTACACAGGTTTATGATTAGGATGACCACCAAGAAACCTGTCTTGAGTGAAAGCTTCTCCATTTCTTTCGATGTTTTTTCTATAATTTCTGATAGTTTGATTTATATTCAATTGGAAAATATGGGTGTTTTTTTTTTATTTATAGAAATAAAATTTCCTCTTTTAGATTCTCAATTTGTACATATGTCGTTGATATACATCATATTAATTTATTTCCTAGTTTGTAAATATGTTGTTGATATACATCATATTAATTTTTTTCCTAGTTTGTAAATATGTTGTTGATATATAACATATTAATTTTATTTCCCAATTTGTACATATGTCGTTGATATACATCATATTAATTAATTTATTTCCTAGTTTGTAAATATGTTGTTGATTGTTGATATACATCATATTAATTTATTTCCTAATTTTCTTTGCTAGTTTGTGAATATGCTTTTCTTTCTTTCTTTTACTTTATTTACTTTTTATCCAAATCAAATCTAAAGTTAATGGTTATATCATGAGTAGTGCTAAGTAGTACATATATCGATAGCCCATGGGAGCTAAGTATTTTAAATGAAATTTTAAAACGTTTTAACTCTCAAAATACATATCAGATTTTTAAAAAAAAATATATATTCAGAATCAACGCATAAAACTCTTTCTAAAAAGATCCATTGTCGATGAGTTTTATCGGGTAAATCTTAATTCCATTGTTTTTTTAAATAAAATTTCTTAATTTCATTATTTTTTTTCAATGGAATTTTCAAAAACAATGAATTTAGAACTAAAATAAAGTATTATAGACTGTGCTTTAAAAAACAATAGAATCTATGTTAAAACAATAAATTTTGGATAAATGAATTATGGGATAAAAGAGTGGAAATAAAACTATTCCATTGATTAAATTAATGAAATAAACCTGATAAGCTCTCATGGGCTACCAAACTGATGGGCTACATGTCATTTTTGTTCTACCATATATACATAGAGTAGAGCTGTAGCCCATTTTTGGGTTCACAAATTTTTTGGGAAAATAATATTTGTGTTCTCTGCAACTGTTTTCACATTATTGCGACAACATATCAGCCCCAAATTTTTTTGTTAGTGCTCTAATTGTTTTTTGTTAGTTTCCTAATTTTGAAAAGAAGTAATTAATGATGAAATGGAATCAATTATAGGTAACAAGACTTGAAAATTAATCGATTTACCTAAGGGTTCAAAACTAATAGGTTGTAAATGGATCTTCAAAAAGAAGATGAAGATAGATGAAATTATTGATAAGTTCAAGGCAAGACTAGCAGTCAAAAGCTTCACACAAAAGGAATGCATATACTACTTTAACACCTATGCTCTCGTTGGCAACTATAAAAGTGAAATTAAACTTACCGTCCTAATTCCTAAAGAGTATCATTGCAATACAAACGTGGAGTACAGTCATGCCAGTTGATATCTTGATCGTGTAGTTCATTGAGAATATGCGAGAATGGTACCTGGAGAATGAAATAGAGAGATCCTGTGATCCTAGAAAATGGTAGGCCAGAAAAATGGCAGCAACAAGTTGCAGAGCTAGAGGAGGAGTAGGAACATGCCAAGTAGCTAACCAGGCCTTCGGTAACCCCCACACACTAGGTAACATAATGCATAGGAAGACATCAAAAAGACATATAGGGTGTTAACGTTTACACCCACTCTATTTACCTATACTTATTTAGCCTAGTGATAACATGCAATGAACCCATGTCTTGTCTTGTCCTGTATTGTCTTGTCTTATGTAGGATATATAAATATATATTATTTTTTGGTGCTAGCTTGCTAGGCAGCCAGAAATGATAAGACTGAGGGACTATGATGCATAATATGAAGTACAGTAAATATATAACCATCAGTAATCCAACCAAGTAACATGACAGCTGATAAGGCTATACAGCACCGTAACCAAAAACACTGGTCTACGATAATCCATAATCCATAATCTATAATCCACCCCTGGACCCACCCTAATCCCCATAGGGTGTCTCCCAGTCTAGGTCCACACCGAAACTGGATGAGGATCGGATATCCCGATAGCATAGCCTACACCAGAGAGCGTCCCCTGTGACGCACCTCACCTCAGACTGTCTACAGGTACGTACCCGGTCTAATGTATTGTCCACCATAAATCCGATATATTGGAGTCCTATACGGGCCCCACAATCTACACCATCCACCTCCAATCACCCCACTCCTAAAAATATACCAACAATGATAATCAACCAAGAATACGTATAAAACATACAAACATGTCGTATTTCCACCCCTGAAAACCGATAGAATCAAAATATAATAAGAGTCCATGAAACCGGAACCTTAGAATCACACGCGAGAGACACGGAAACCCCTACCTGAAAATCGGGATGCAAATACCAAGCACGCGTCCCTAATTAACCCTTGACTCCGAAAGTCAACCCGCTCCGAATCTCAATCGGATCACCGTCTACATCAAAAAACACGATATACGAAAATACAGTGAAAATACGTTCAGTCAACTATGGTCAATACTCAAAGTCAACGGTCAAACAGGGTCAAACCAAGTCAAATGGGTCAAACCGGGTCAAATTGGTCAAACCGGGTTAAATAGAGTCAACTTGGCTAGACTCGGCCCAAACCCAGCCAACAACGCTGCCTACGATTCAGCCGGATCGACTAAAAGAAGTTCACGGTGGTCGAAACTTCAATCCCCGATTTCTCCCAAACCGGAGCTCCGTTCAACCTGATTCAAGTTGGGTTATGCTCCTCTCGTCCATACACTCCTTTTGGTACCAAGCTCGACCGTCACCGTCGCCGAAAATGAAAGATCGTCATTGAACCTATCATATAGAGAGAGAAAATGTGTGAGATTCAGGATATTACATTCTTTTGTTCTCCCCAAATCCCGATTCACGATCATTGAGATTCACTCCACCTCGATTAACAGGTCAAAGTACTATGAACAGTGTATAATCGGGTCAGGATATTACATCCTCCCCCTTAAGAAAATTTCGTCCCCGAAATTAAAATCGTACCGAGGTAGTGAATAACTTCGGAAATCTAGCTCGCATGTCAGACTCCAACACCCAGGTCGCCTCCTCAGCACCTTAGTGCTGCCATATCACCTTGACTAAGGGTATGGTCTTCGATCGTAGTCGTCTCTCCTGTCTATCCGCAATCCTGATAGGATGTGTCTCAAAAGTAGCGTCCTCTCCAATCTCCAAGGTAGACCAATCTAATACATGAGAAGGGTCTCTGTGGTATCTCCGTAACATAGACACATGAAACACACCATGTACCCCTGACAACTGTGGTGGTAATGCTAAACGATAAGCTACTGTCCCCACTCTCTCCAAAATCTCAAATGGTCCTATAAACCTCGAAGCTAATTTCCCCGCTCTCCCAAATCTCTGTACCCCTCACTTCGGACTAACCCTCAGAAACATGTGATCCTCCACCTGAAACTCTAGAGGTCTACGTCTCCTATCCGCGTAACTCTTCTGACGTGACTGAGCTGTCAGAAGCTGCTGTCGAATCACTGTCTGATAGGTATGATAATACCTATTGTTTTTGGTAGAAATATCCCCCTCTTAAGCTTTCTTTTGATAAATAATGAGTGTATTTATGTGTTGATTTGTATTTTGATAGGTTGATTGCGGTTTGGATGAAAAGCGACGGAAAAAGGGCTGAATTGAAGAAAATGTCCACCGACCTTCGTGTGTTCAAATAGTCATAACTTTCTGTCACGTTATTGGAATCGAGCGCAACAAAAGGCATTGGAAACTAGACATCTTAAGCTTTCCGTAGCATCTAAAATCATGCAAATCGGAGGTCATATGGAGAAGTTATGGTCATTTGAATCATGTGCCTAGGGGTAACGCGCCTAGGCGCACAAATTATGCACGCCCAAGATCACTCCTGCACGCCCAGTCCAGAGAGTTGGACTTGAATTTGAAGTTGTGCACGCCTAGGATTGCGCCTAGGCGTGCGCCTAGGCGTGGTACGCCTAGGCGTGAAAACAACGCGCCTAGGCGCAAAAAGCAATTTTCCGGGGTGTTTTAAGTCGCGATTTGTCCGAGCTGCGGGACTTTTTAGACCTAGAACTGATTTTCTGGAGAGCGAAATCAGAGGGGGAAGGCGACTCTTGGAGCTAGGAGGAGAGATTCTTCAGCTCAACTTGGATCTACTCAACTAATTGGGTTTATTCATGATTTTCTCATCTCTCCTTTTTTGTTTTTCTCTTATTATGTGTAACTAAATCTCTTTTGCCAAGGCTAGGATGAAGCCTTGGGTTTGATGACTTTGTTTATGACTTGATTTACATATATATGAGTTGATTTGGGTATAAATCTTGTGTTTCTATGTTTGATTGCAATTTCTTCATGCTTGTGGTGTTTGGCCAACACTTTAGGTTTTTGGATGAAATTGTTTGGAGAATTTGCTTAGACAATAATATGTCAAGTAGATTATGCTTCTTGAAACACTTGATTATGAATGTGTCTCCCTTTAATTAGGTGACAATTTGTATGAATCCTAATCTCCATAGAACTTTATGAATTCCTATGCATGTTTAGACCAATAAGATGGCTAGAATGTATTTAGGAATATCCGACCTAGACCAATAAGATGGCTAGTAATCGATTTTAGGGAGATTTGGCTTAAGTGCGCTAAAACCGACTTAGGTACGGATTCGTTATGCCCAAATTAGCAAATATGTGTGTGAATTTGTGTCATTGCAAGTCATTTCCCAAGGGGGATTCCAAAGCCTTGGTGTTCATCTCATATTCGTTAACTCATCTCATTTGCATTAGTTGCATCCTTATTCTAAGAAAATACCAAAAACACTTTGCTATTTGCTTGTTTTAGTTTAATTACCAAACCAAACAATCTTGAGTTCAACTTTACTTTTGATTGCATTGTCCATACATACATACAAATATACATTTGGATTAGACATAACACCGTCCCTGTGGATTCGACCCTTGCTTATCATTGTGCTGTAGTCGCCGACTAGTACACTTGCTAGTAAGGTTAATTTAGACCCAACACTGTCACCACCTCAGTAGTTTGCCTCACCATCTCTGGACCTAATAGTGGTTTGTCACCAACCTCTGACCAGCACAATGGTGATCTACAAGGTCTCCCATATAATGCCTCATATGGTGCATCTGAATAGTGCTCTGGTAGCTATTATTGTACACAAACTCCACCAAAGGAATATGAGTCTCCCAATCTCCTCGGAAGTCTACCATACAAGTCTGAAGCATATCCTCCAGAATCTGAATGGTACGCTCACTCTGCCCATCAATCTAAGGATGAAAAGTTGTACTGAAGTTCAGTTTCGTCCCCAGAACCTCCTGAAAACTACCCCAAAACCGTGAAGTAAATCTGGGATCCCTATCAGACATAATACTCGATGGTACGCCATGTAGTTGCACTATCTCTCTTACATACAATTTGGTCAACGACTCTATCAGATCTGTCTGATAAATAGGCATAAAATGAGTTGTCTTTGCCAACCGATCTACAACAACCCAAACAGCATCATGTCTCCGCGGAGTCATAGGTAAACCCATCACAAAATCCATAGTAAGATGCTCTCACTTCCACTGGAACAATCCTACGGGTCGTCGATGCTCCGCCTTTACCTGTAACAGGTAAGACATCGAGTCACGGTCTGTGCAACATCTCTCTTCATGCCACTCCACCAATACTATCTCCGTAAATCTCGATACATCTTGGTAGCACCAGGATGCATAGCAAACTACGAATAATGTGCCTCCCAAAGTATCTCCTCCCGTAACTCGGTATCCTCTGGGACCACGAACCGGTCCCGAAATCTAACTCCACCATTAGTGCCTCTGATCCATCCCCCCATATACTCAACGTCATCAAATAGTGTGTCCCCCAACTATGCATCCATCACCTATTGTGTAAGTGTCGGACGAGCTATCAAACTCCGTAAACTCAATAAGTCTCCAAGCTCCTCTATGTCTAGTCGGTACTGGCTAAGCATATCCACTAACTCAAATTCACGGATAGCCAACCGAGCTACAACCAATCTCCTACTCAAGGCGTCAGCCACCACATTAGCCTTGCCTGGATGATACTATAAAGTAAAATCAAAGTCCTCAAGGTACTCCATCCATCTGCGTTGTCTCTAGTTCAGATCTCTCTGAGTAAACAAATACCGGAGACTCCTATGATCTGAGAATACCTCGAATCTCTCTCCATAAAGATAATATCTCCATTGCTTAAGTGCGAACACTACAACAGCTAACTTCAAATCATGCATCGGATAATTCCTTTCATGCGACTTCAGTAGACATGAAGCATACTCAACCACTCTGTCCTGCTGCATCAGCACACAACCCAATCCAACTCATGAAGCATTACAATATACCTGATAACCAATACCTCTGTCTGGTACCGCCAACACTGGTCGCGACATGAGTCGAGTCTTTAACTCTTGAAAAGCCTGCTCACACTCCTCTGACCATACAAACGAAACATCCTTTCGGATCAACTGTGTCATCGGCGCTGCAATCTACAAGAACCCCTCAATAAAACGTCGGTAGTACCCTGCTAACCCTAAGAAACTGCGAATCTCTCTTACATTCTTCGGTCTCCTCCATGCTATCACTGCCTCCACCTTAGCTGGATCCACTGCTATACCCTCTTGTGAAATCACATGCCCTAAAAATTTCACCTTAGGCACCCAAAACTCACACTTGCTCAGCTTGGCATACAATCTATGCTCCCTGAGCGTCTGCAACACAATCTCCAAATGTCTGACGTGCTCCTCCTCAGTAGCTGAATAAATCAATGTCATCAATGAACACAATCACAAATTGATCCAGATACGGCCTGAACACCCAATGCATCAAATCCATAAACAATGCATGTGCATTGGTTAGGCCAAATGGCATAACCAAATACTCATAATGACAAAATTGTGTGCGAAAAGCTGTCTTCGGTATATCCTCCTCCCGGATCCGCAACTGGTGATACCCCGATCTGAGATCAATCTTGGAGTAATAATGACTACCCCTCAACTGATCAAACAGATCATTAATCCTCGGCAACGGATATTTATTCTTCATTGTCACCCGATTCAGCTGTCGGTAGTCCACACACATCCGCATCGTACCATCTTTCTTTTTCACAAACAGAACAGGTGCTCCCCAAGGTGAAGTGCTCGATCTAATAAAACCCAACTTCTGTAAAGCTGTCAGCTGGGTATCTAACTCCTTTAGCTCTACTGGTGCCATCCTGTATGGTGGTATAGAAATAAGATCTGTACACGGATACAACTCAATCACAAAGTCAATCTCCCTCTGTGGTGGCAACCTTGGTAAATCATCAGGAAAAACATCCATATAGTACTTCACCACAGGTAGAGACGCAGAAGACTCCTCCCTAGACTCTGAGGTAATCAAACCCGCTACAACACAATCGGTGTACTGGGGATTATCTAGAAAATGTGGACACGGAAGAAGTCTTGTCCCACGAAATCTAACCCTCCCCGTAGGTGTGGTTAGTGTAATCCTTCTCTCAGCACACTCTATAATCGCCTCATACTCAGTCAACCAATCCAATCCGAGAATAACATCAAAATCAGTAAATGACATCACAAACAAATCCGCTCTAAACTCATAGTCTACGAAACTAAATACACAGTCCCTATAGATACCACTAATCATAGTACCTGATCCTAGGGGCGAATCAACTATAAATCTCCTCGCCACTCCCGTAATCCCTAAACCCAGTGCCTCAGCAAATGATGCAGAAATAAATGAATGCGTAGCACCAATATTAAACAAAACACGTGCTCAAGAATTGAATAAGAGAAACCTACCTCCCAAATGATCTCGCTCTGCTGGTACTACATCAGGGCCGAGTGCATACACTCCACCTCTCTGAACTTGCTGCTGCTGAGCTAATGGCCTACCTCGTCCTGTAGGACCTCTCGATGCTGGAATCGGTGCTGGTGCTGGAACTAGAACTAGAGCTAGAGCTGGAGCTCTCTAACCTCGAGGTGCTGGCGGAGTAGGTCCTCCACCCTATGGGCAATCTCTCCGAGTATGTCCTGGCAAAGCACACTGAAAATATAACGGGTTGTTTGCCATAGGACAATCCCAACGCATATGACCCATATGACCACATACATAGCAATGTCGGGGCTGCTAGTCCCGTCTCGAAGCCTATCCCTACTGGTCCGATCTCTGCCTCTGTTGACCCTGTCTCTGACCCTGCTGACCCAGTCTAGGACCCTGCTGTCCCTGCCAAGGTCCCCGATAACTCTATCTATGACTCTGAGAACTCTGCACCTGACTCTGCTGTTACCCACGGGTATCAGTCCTCCGTCTGTACTGACTACTCTCACCAGTAGCAGATGTACAACTCTCAAACTTCCTCTTATGAATCTCTCAGTAATCCTTAATCTCCACTAATATCCTCTCAACTCCGAATGTCTTATCAATACACTCGCGATAGGTGGTGATAGTCTGAGCTGCCAAATGAGGTGAAATCTTTGGCAACAATCCTCTCCGAAATCTCAGTATCTTCTTTTCCTCTGTGGAAATATACTCCTCCCTATATTGCCCTAACTCCTCAAATCGAGCCTGATATTGAGTCACTGTCATGTCTGGGGACTGAATCAACTCAAGGAACTCCTACGCTTTAGCTACTCGCACTGTCTGTGGTACATACTGTGCCAGAAAAACTATCTCAAACTCTACCCATGGCATACCTTTTGTAACGACCCATCCAGCAGGATCAAGCTGGGCCCATGGGCCGCTACCCCCAACCCCTCTCACCTCGCAAGGACACGGGTTGTTGGCTTAGTTGGTGGCATAGGTTGGCAAAGCCCCTATGTTAAAGGGAGGTGGGAGGTTCGATTCTCACCTTCAACAACCTGTGTCCTTGTGAGGCGAGAGGGGTTGGGGGTAGCGGCCCATGGGCCCGGCTTGATCCTGCGGGATGGGTCGTTACACCCTCCCTGCCCCGACTAACTGTCATCACCTCCCACCATGTAGAAGCATCCCCCTCTAAGAACTCTGTAGCTAATAAAGCCCTCCTTTCCTCAGGAATCTGCAAGGAAGTCATCTTCCTGCGTAGCTGGCGAAGTCACTCCTCTGCTGCCATCGGATCTATCACTCCTCTATAAACTGGAGGATTCGTCTTCCGTAACTTAGCTAGCTCCTTGATCGATGTATGAATCGCCAAAGGAGCTACCTGCGCCTCCATAATTTGTCCTGCACCCTCCTGTAACCCACCCAACGTCGGAACCTATGCTGGAACCTCAACAAGAGCCTGTAATGTAGCTGGAGCTGGAGCGGCAATTTGTGTCACAAGTCTTGTAGCAGTCTGCCCAAGAGCTCGTACCAACTCAGTAACATCCCTGACCTCTTGTCGTAAAGTAGTCACTACCGCCTCTACCCCCTTATGGTGCTGGCTGTACCGGTGGTACCTCCTGATCCTCCCCAATATCATCTACTGGAGCTATATAAGCTCCTCGCCTGCCCCTACCCCTCCCACGTCTCACACCCCTACCACGTCTCACACCCCTATCTCTTCGTCCTCGCCCACGCTCTAATAGAGCCACCTCAGGCACACCTACCTCTTCTACCCCTTGAGGCTCATCCGCCTCGTGTCGTCCTCTACCCCGTCCATGTCCTCGCACCTTTGTATTACGTGTGTCAACCATATCTACAAAATGTAACACACGTATACATAAATCTAAAAACATGAAACACAAAAATAAAAACTCACCAGGTCAGCCGGGAAGCGCATGATGTGTAGCCAACGAAATAACCTAGGTAGTCTAATCACTGTAAGTATCTAAACCTACAGCTTCGATACCAAACTGTCACACCCCTCTCTCCTAAGGTATACCGAAGTGTACCTATTCCCACAAGAACGTGACCGGTAGGGGACCCCATCCCCCGAACCAAGCCTTAATCCAATATATAAACCAAATAAAGTATATAAAATGAAAACAACTCCTGAAACATATAAGGAAACAGTCTCTCCAAAATACCATACATACACCCACCAAAACCATCGAAGTATCTATACAACAGTGGAGATAAGAAGACATATCTATCCGAGATCAAACTGAAATACGTAATATATACAAAATACAATACCCAAAGTCCTCACACTCAGCTAAAGAAACAGCTCGAGACTACACACCAGCTCATGCGTCCTGTCGCTGACCCTCGTCACCTACATCCAACTCACCTGAAAGGGAAAACAAGAAGAGGGATGAGCCAAGAAGCTCAATAGGGCATAGAAAGGGAACACCAATATCCAGAAATAAGAAATCAAGGACTATGATGTAGAATATGAAGTACAGTAAACATATAACCATCAGTAATCCAACCAAGTAACATGACAACCGATAAGGCTATACAGCATCGTAACCACAAACACTGATCTCCGATAATCCATAATCCATAATCTATAATCCACCCCTAGACCCACCCTAATCCCCGTAGGGTGTCTCCCAGTCTAGGTCCACACTGAAACTGGATGAGGATCGGATATCCCGATAGCATAACCTACACTAGAGAGCATCCCCTGTGATGCACCTCACCTCAGACGTCTACAGGTACTTACCCGGTCTAATGTATTATCTACCATAAATCTGATATACTGCGTCCTATACGGGCCCCATAATCTACACCATCCACCTCCAATCACCCCACTTCTAGAAACATACCAACAATGATAATCAACAAAGAATACGTATAAAACATACAAACAGGTCGTATTTCCATCCCCGAAAACCGACAAAACCAAAATATAATAAGAGTCCATGAAACCGGAACCCTAGAATCACACGCGAGAGACACGAAAACCCCTACCTGGAAATCAAGATGCAAATACCAACCACGCGTCCCTAATTAACCCCTGACTCCGAAAGTCAACCCGCTCAGAATCTCAATCGGGATCACCGTCTACATCAAAAAACACGATATATGAAAATACAGTGAAAATATGTTCGGTCAACTATGGTCAACAATCAAAGTCAATGGTCAAACCAAGTCAAATGGGTCAAACCGGGTCAAACCGAGTCAAACCAGGTCAAATGGGTCAAACCGGGTCAACTCGGTCCAAACCTAGCCAACAACGCCGTCGGCGGTTCGATCACCCAAACCTACCAAATCTTACATCAAATTGAAGAGCTCGAAGAGATGAACTCATAGGTACCTGAATCAAGCCAAACCGTCATCAGAATCGGCCGGATCGACTAAAAGAAGTTCATAGTGGCTGGAACTTCAATCCGCGATTTCTCCCAAACTGGACCTCCGTTCAACCTGATTCAAGTTAGGTTATGCTCGTCTCGTCCATACTCTCCTTTTGGTAGCAAGCTCGACCGTCACCATCGTCGGAAATGAAAGATCGCCATTGAACATGTGATGTAGAGAAAGAAAATGTGTGAGAGAGAGAAAATCGTGTAAGAAGAGGCTATTTTTTTATTTTTCTTTTATACAATCTTTCCCTTGTAGAAACACCCCTCTTTCAAAGACACCCCTTAATAACATGTTCAATTAACTTCAAAAATTCATAATAAATTCAATTTAAATCTGATTTGAGTGATTCTCACGTCAAAAATTTTCTTTTTAAATCCCTCATTTATTAAAAATAGTTTCGTATTTTTATCTTGATTTACTTTTTATTCTCCCCAAATCCCGATTCACAATCACCGAGGTTCACTTCACCTTGATTAATGCATCAAAGTACTATGAACAATGTATAATCGGGTCAGGATATTACATGTCACATCTTTGGGGATAAGAGGCAAAATTTGTTATATGGGACATCGTCGTTGGTTGTCAGATGATCACCCATGGCATATGAATGCTTCAGCATTTGATGGAAGCACTGAAAGTAGAGTTCGACCAAGAGAGTATTCTAGTGACGACCTTTTGGCCCAATTGAACAAGATCATCGATTTTTGTCGGAAAGATAAGCATCCAATTGTGATGGATGCTAGAAAAAGAAAGAGGACATATCTCAAGGCCATTGCTCCTAAGGATACGAGTTCCAAGCCTATGTGGACCAAGAAAAGTATTTTCTTCGAGTTGTCGTATTGGTCTAAGCTGAAAATTAGACATAATCTTGATGTGATGCATATTGAGAAAAATGTGTGTGACAGTATCGTAGTCACAATTTTGGGCATAGAGGAAAAATCAAAGGATACAGCTAAAGCACGACGAGATTGTATGGATTTGGGGATCAAGCGAAAGTTATGGTTGGAGCAGAAAGGTGATAAGTTTTTGAAGCTTTATCCTTATTACACAATGAAGCCAACAAATAAGCATGAATTCTTGTGATTTTTGACATCAATCAAATTTCCAGATGGTTATGCATCAAATATAGCCAATTGTGTTAATATTGACACTGGAAAACTTACGGGGTTAAAGACACATGATTGTAATGTACTTTTACAACGTCTTTTGCCAATAAGGATTCGCAAGTACTTGCCACGTGAAGTTGTTGATCCAATCATGCATATATCATGTTTTTTCCAACAATTATGTGCAAAATCTATCAAAGTCTCTGATATGGATAGATTGGAAGATGAGATTGTTCTCTCTCTCTACGCAAGCTTGAACAAGTATTTCCTCCAGCCTTCTTTGATGTGATGATCCATTTGATGGTGCATATGGCTCGTGATGTTAAGATCGCAGGTCCTGTAACTTTTCGTTGGATGTATCCTATCAAAAGGTAACCTAACATTTCAATATTTTTAATGTACTCTTAATTAATCATATTGAAACTTGCTTATACTATTGCAAAATGATGGGCACATATAAGAAATATGTGCTCAACAATGCTCATCCCGAAGGATCTATAGCGGAGACAAGCATCTCTAAGGAATCTCTTACTTTTTGTTCAATATACCTAAAAAATGTTGAGACATCATTCAACCTAATCTATAGACATGATGATGGTGGTGTGCGAAACGAAACAATTGACGTGTTTGCACAGAGGGCTCGCCCATTTTTTTAGAGGTCGACTAAAGTTTTGTTCGAAAAAGAGATTAAGGTGATTCAATGGTATATCTTGGAAAATTGCAAAGCAGTGAATGAATACATGGAGTAAGTTATTCCATTATATTTAACTTATTATTTGTGGTCGAAAACCTACCTTTAAAAAAATCAATGCTTTTCAGGGAGCATGCGAGACTATTGATGGTCACTTCAACGCTTAACGTGGAAGACTGATAGGAAGGAATTTCCATGTTGGTTTAAGCAACGAGTATGTATTTCACCTCATCATTCACATTTTTCCCAAGAGACTTTTTCCTATGAATTGTTGACCTTACACATTGTCATATTTATTATTAGATGGAGGATTTACGAAAAGAAGGTTCCCCATTATACAATATTGTGGAATAACTTGAGTTGGCTTCAGGGCCAATTAAATTTGAAACATATGTGGGTTGTGTTGTCAATGGAAACAAGTTTATCGGTGAGGTGCGTGATGACAAATTGAGTACATAGAACAGGGGTGTTTATGTCCATGAATCTTCAGAAACACAATCAATAGACTTTTATGGGAAGTTGATAGATGTGGTTAAAGTGCAATATAGACAACTCTATAATGTGGTTTTATTTAGGTGTTATTGGTATGACACAAACCCTCGAGTTAGAGGTAATGTTCAGTCCAATTATCATTTGAAATCGGTCAACACAAACACACGTTGGTTTGAAGATAATCCATATATCCTTGCAACACAAGCCCAACAAATATTTTATTTGGACGATAATAAGGATGGACATGGTTGGAAAGTGGTTCAAGAGATGACACACCGAAACATATGGGACATCCACACAAGAATAAAGTGCAACCCAACATAGAAGTATATGTTTATCAAGAAGATTCATCTTCCTTAGAACAAAGGATATCCCCGACAAAAGATGGAGGGGTTGCTATGCCAGATGTTCGATTTGATGTTCCTCCTATTGAGATCAATGCTATAACTATTGATCTTGATCCATTACGAAAGATTGATAGAGTTCGTCATGATGTCTTCATTAACAATGATGAAGATGAAGATGAAGATGTAAATGATGATGATGATGATTAAAACTAGAAAGAAAGGTGTTTATTTTTATTTATAAGTCAAACCATTATATAGTAATTTCACAATTAACGCAATGATTTTCCACTTCTGTTTATTTAAGTCATTAATGTCATTTATGAAATTCCTTTATGGTATTCTCTTTATGTGTTTGTCCAACAGATGTCCATGATTTCTTCAAAAAGGCATGGGAAGTTGATAGATGTGGTTGAAATGCTAACACAACTTTTGTGGTAATATTAACTCAATTATTTTCATTATTTAGAAAATATCATAAACTCACGTAAATGTTTACTTACTGCAGAAGCAATGCAAGGCTAATAAAGAAAATTGAGCCAAGAAGAAATATGAGCATCACGGTGGTTCCAAACTTTTCTCTTTGTGATATGAAAAACTTGTTGAGGTAAGCATTGATGTTAATCCTTTGGATATGGTTAGATTGAATGTTTTTGTTTTCAATGTTGTTTCTTGCTTTTATATTTGGCTTTTATAGAATCAAGGAAAGATCCACATAAATATTTGCTTCAAAATATTAAGCTGTTGTTGCTTAATGTTGCCTTTATATTCATTGTCTTAGACTGCTTATGGCGTAGTAGTTTTGCTGTTTAAATTTTTTGGAGCGCTAGTGTTACTCTGTTAGACCATCCATTTGGTTCTTTGCTGGTTTCTTGCTCTCAACTGAGGTTATTTTGTTGGTTTTTTTCTTCTATTTTCTCCTGGTGTTGTTTTTTTAAGGCTGGTTGTGCTCATTTGTGTTGAGTTTTGCGATCCCTTCTCATGGGAGCACCTTCTTCGACCATAAAGCAATCTTATGTTGCTGGTTTTTTGCCATTTTTTATGGTGGGAGTTCTCTGGTTCTGCTTAGTCTGCTGGGGTCTTCCTCTTCGTGAGGATCTTTGTTTAGCTGCTGCTTTGGCTTCAGTTGTTTGTCTTCGGTGGTTTTGGCTTCGGTATCTATTGTCCTTGAGGTGGTCTTTAGGGGTGTTTTGTTCTTATTATTTTGTAGGAAGGTTCACAGTTTCCTGAGATAGATACATTTAGCGAGGCTTATACAAATAAGGCCAGGGAGTGTGGACTAGTGATGCAGTGAAGAGTCATTATGTAAGTGTTTTTATTATGCTAGTAGTCTTTATGCGACGAAATATTACTTTCTTCTAACATTAATGTTCTCTTAAATTTTTTTTAAGGATGAGATGGTAGTAAAGAAGAATGCACTACTAGAGCAATTGGCTACACAACATCCTGAGGGCACACCAACTGAAGATATTACTGTACCTGTAGAGGTTGGTCGAGAGATCTTGATGGAGAATGGAGACATTAGGTGTTAGGCCTGGTAGGGAAGTTCGCGGTCAAGGATTTGGGAGGTATCGAGACCTTGGATCATCGTCTACTCAGAGGCCTGCATCTTCTGCTCGATTACATGAGTTGGAGCAACAGTTAGCTGCTGAGAAGGCAGCTAGATTGGAGATGGAGCGACAGCGTGACGTTGATCGTCGAGCACATAGAGTTGAGATACGAAGTATCTTCACCTTGATGCGTGGTATTGCTGCTCAGATTCCAAGTGTGACAATTCCACCCGAATTTGATGCATCATGTGAGGATGAGACCGATGGTGGCATGACTTCTTTGGATTAGATGCATTTTGTAGACTTGTTTAGTATTGTTATATATGTCAACAAATTGGTACTTAGTCACTTAGAAGACATTGACATTCTGCTATGTATTGGTATTATAACTATGCTATTTTGACTGGGCAAACAAAGTTGCAGACTTAATTTAATGTTTTATATATTGCAAATTCGATATTGATCATCCAGTTAGAATTTGTAATTTGGTACTATTTTAATTGGTTATTCTGCTAGTGTATAGGTCTTTTATGTTAAATTGCAGGAATTTGATGGACAGAAAATGTTATACAGGGCTGTCAAATTTGAATCAATATTTCGTCGACATAGCACATATTTCATCGGCACAATAAAAATCTTTAACGACGAATTATTTCGTCGGCAAAAATTGAATATCAGATGACGAAAAGTTACTTCGGGAAATACATATTTCATCGACGAAACCTTCGTCGGCTTGCTTCAAAAAAAACGAAATTAACAAATCGATAACCCGACGAAAATTTCGTTGGCAATTGTTTTGTAGACAAATATATTCGCCTTCGCATTTATCGCTAAATATTTATCTTTAGTTGAAAATCACTAAAAGAATTTGTTTAAAAATTTAAGAGTAAATAACAGTAAAAATAATGTTTGAATATTAATTTTTTTTCAAACAAAAATAGTGAGCTTGATCTTTGTCAAATATTTAAAATAATAAAATATCAAAAAAATAAATACAATATATGATTTTTTCAAAATTTTTTTTATCATTTCGTTAATAAATGAATTGGGAAAAAAGATAAAAATAAAATACCATTATAAATATCAACTAAATTATCATTACAGATATCATCTCAACTGTACCAACACCTGTTAGCAAATTCACAACATCTGTTAGAGGTAGACATAATTATTTTATTATATTATTAGTTAATTTTAAAAATAGGTAAAGATAAAAATCTATAAATTATCTAGTAGCAAAGTCACAACATCTATAAAAGGTAGACATAATTATTTTATTATATTATTAGTTAATTTAAAAAATAGGTAGAGATAAAAGAACGTAAATTACAAACCTAACAAAACTCCATTGTTATGCAACCTGTTGATGATTTCATTAGTTGATTGAAATTGGAACTTGTATTTCTTGATGGCGACAGTATCATGATCCGCTATCTTCTCCAATTTTGTTGCAGGCAAAAACACGATAGAGAACCTGATAGTCACCGGTTTGTACACGGCTTTACTTTCAACAACTTTGAAATTTTCAATTTGATAAATGAGCTCATCCTTCAATACGTTACAAAACATAATGTTTTTTCCTACTAATTTCATATATATATAACCGCATACATGAGCGTGCGCTGCTAAATCAAAACATATCATAATTTTTAAAAGGCCTAACATGCTTAATATATTTGAACAAACTTATTACAATTACCTTTGCATCGAGGAGAGTCATGTCAATGTTGATTAACACGTCATTGTTCCTTGCATTCAATGAATTTCATATGCATGTAATCCTAACTTGGATGTGTCAGTTAAGCCTTGATGAGTTTAGATCCCCAATGTAATTGAGAGGTATGTTGTTTTTGTTTTTTCCTTTCTCCTCAAGAAAATAATTTGCAATGCATATTTGTTTGTTATTTATATTGAGAAATAAATTCCATAAACATTAGCGCAATCATGTTTCTACATATTCCTAACTTATGCAATTAAATTTATTATATGTGAGTAATATTATGTTTTTAATAGTGTAAGTTATAAATTTATTGCTAATTAATAAATATATAATTTTCAATTTATAATAGTATTTTAAAACCGTTAAAATCAACACTTGCTTATTGCTAAAACAATTTCTCCAACGGCAATGCTCTTGTAGTTGTTAGCAATTCTTAAGAATTAAAAGACAATCAATGTAATTTCCATTGCTGGCTTTTTATGTTTTAACGGCATCCAACAAAACAATTGTTCCACTATAAGAAGAGGGGGAAAAAAATACTAAATAGGCTTCTATTGTACACACTTCTTTCCCAAAAAAACAGAATTTCATATTATTGATTATATTTATATTAGTGATAATCATAATAGGCTTTAGGAATCTTAAAATAACGGAAATTTTATGTCCATGATTATAGCAATTAATTTATTTGGGTCAATAAAAACATAGAATTTAATAGCCTTATTAAGGTAACTAAATTATCATACTAAATTAAGAAAACCAAATCCAATAAACACAATTTAAAATTTTTTAAAAGTAAAATAAATTTCATCTTTTACAGGTGTCCTATTGTGTGTCTTCTTTCTTGTTGACGTGGCGCTGTAGAAAACAACTATTTTTTCTCTCAGTTTCAGTAATACATTTATGTATTAGATTAGATGTATTAGATTAGATTAGATATGCATAGATGTGTGTGTGTGTGTATATATATATATATATATTACTATTGAAGAATTCTCACATAAATGTTTAATGTACGGGTATAAAATAAGGGTCTATGTTGGACCCCCCACTTGTCATCTCGTTCATCCACACCATTAAAAAGTAAGCCTTATTTTACACTCTTACGTATATTAGACTCTTATATGAGAATTCATCCTATTACTATTTACTACATATCATTATTATTACTTCTTTATTTTGCTTTCTTTCTTCTTCTATAAAATATAAAAATGTTCCTCTATTAATCCAATAAACACATACATATATATATATATATTATAACACTGAAAAAGATCATTATTATAATTATGATTGAAATCTTATTCTTAGATCAACAAGATGATCATACATGGTTTAAGATCAAATTAATTTCAAATCTTTGGCCCATCCGACAAGCAAGGCACAATAACTTGAGTTCTTGATAATACACACATACATGTATTATGCAAGTTACAGTAGATCCTTAAACAAGCAAAACCACATTTATGAACATCGCAGTCATCATCAATGCTGCACCACATTTGGGGTTCTACCTCAGCCTCACCTACATACACAAAACCTACAGCCAGCATTTTTTAAGATCATATATATGTAAGTACTAAATACTATGTATATACATATGTTAATTATATATATACACTGTAGATCAATAACTTACATAGGTTTATGATTAGGATGACCACCAAGAAACCTGTCTTGAGTGAAAGCTTCTCCATTTCTTTCGATGTTTTTTCTATAATTTCTGATAGTTTGATTTATATTCAATTGGAAAATATGGGTGTTTTTTTTTTATTTATAGAAATAAAATTTCCTCTTTTAGATAACTATAGAGATATAAACATATTAATTTTATTTCCCAATTTGTACATATGTCGTTGATATACATCATATTAATTAATTTATTTCCTAGTTTGTAAATATGTTGTTGATATACATCATATTAATTAATTTATTTCCTAATTTTCTTTGCTAGTTAGTGAATATGCTTTTCTTTCTTTCTTTTACCGTATTTACTTTTTGTTCAAATCAAATCTAAAGTCAATGGTTATACCATAGTCCATATATACATACAGTAGATCTGTAGCCCATTTTTGGGTTCGAAAATTTTCTTAGAAAATAATATTTTTGTGTTCTCTGCAACTGTAATCACATTATTGCGACAACATATCAGCCCAAATTTTTTTGTTAGTGCTCTAATTGTTTTTGTTAGTTTCCTAATTTTGCGTGGAAGTACAGAAACTATCAATAACCTAACAGAAGGTCAAAGGCTCGAGAGGGGAAAAAATAGTAACACAATAATACTTCTGTTGGAAAATGAGGGTAACTATAGTTTGACCATTATTAATTGAAAACTCAATAATAATTATTGAATGAAAGTTATAGGCAATTGATCCTTGTTATAAGGACAATAAATTGGAGCAATTAGTGTGACCAAATCATTTCTTGGTTGAATGTAAAAAGACTCCAAAGTGACCATGATGAGCATGGTGGACATAGTGCAACAAGTGTGTGTATGGGTATCCCACATTGGAAAAATACCATGTGGATGTGTTGTTTATAAGCCCAAGTGTTGTAGTAAGACTTTGGCCCAAGGGCACCCAAGCTTTTGTAGGAGTGAGAGGCTCCACATTATGAACTTAGACTAAAACACACACGCGCGCGCCAATCAGTCTGTCGGGCGAGGTGAGCGTGCGGGTCAAGCCCTTCGCAGACTTAGACTTAGGCTTACTTAGCCCAACAATTTCTTACATTTTTGCACTTTGTTATAAGCCCATAAAAGAGAGGCCCAAATACATTGAATATGGACTGTTCAAGCCCAAAATTGCAGCCCATGACTGGTTGCAACAGCCCAAGATATGGGCTGGTGGTTGCAACCTTACAAAGAACTTCTTCTTCTTCTGTCATTCTGTTGCTCTTCTAAGTCTCTGTTCTTTGTCATCATCTGTTTGAGAGTGCAATTCTAAATTGATTCGTCTAAGTCCATTAGTATTGAAGTGCTGCTTACTAGTGGTTTGCGGAGCGTTGTATCTTGGGAAGAGTCTGTCCGGAGAGCTTGGCACTAGTGGCTGGGACATTTCTCTTTAAGGAGATTCGCGAAAGGCGTACCTCGCTCCCACAATTCCTATCAGCTGTTTACGGTTTTGGTATTTTAATTTAAGCATCAATTTTTGAGTTCATATATGCTAATGTTACTGTTTTATTTCTGTAGCTTGTTTACTGTTCAGGCAATATAAATATTATCTGGTTTATTGCATGTTATATTCCAACAATCTTAAAGAGAAATTTGTTCTGTTAAAACTATCATTGTATTCATTTGATAAAAATTTCATTTTTGTGCTTAATCAGTGAACTGCTACAAATCTTGTTGACCTGTACGTGCATATTGATTGCATGCTCATTACTTGTACGTGCATATCTGCCTGTTATATCAATTGCTAACTGCTATATCATTTATCTGTATAAATCACTATTGTTCTTTCGGTGCATTAATTGGAACAAAGCATGATGTATGCTTAAATGCTTTTGATTCTCTGTCTATTGTTTATTTAGTTGTTTTGGCACAAACTTGGTCCAATAAAGGTACTTGCATGTGAATTGAGTGAGCCAATTAAAAATCAATTGATAATTTAAATTTTGCCGTGTATGTCTTGTGCATGAAAATATATGTGATACAAAATTGAAACTATTTTTTGTTTTGCTTTAATAATTACGTGAGATATTGAATTGTTATTTGTTTATATATTCAAATATTTTGGTAATCTTTTTTTGTGATTAACAATAAAGTGGCAATGTCTAGAAAGTTCTGTCTAGGAAAGGGGTTATTTAATTGAGCGCCGTATTATACGGAAGGTCCCCTCTTACCTGGGAACGATCTGGTTGCTACAATTGTTAGTTCCTAACAAAGAAAGCCGACAAAAGTTGTGTATTTTTAAAACAAAAATTTTGTGCTTAATTGACCTGAATATTGTTGAGATTTATATCATTAAATTATTTGATATTTTTGTGTTACTAATTCTACACTTTGAATTGTGTAGAAAAATAATGGCTCAAAATATTGAGGGATCCACCATCCATCCTGGAGGTGATGACTTGACCCCTGGTGGTTTGAATAACCCAGGTGGTGAAACGGGGACTACTCCTATTGGAGGTATGGCTGCTCCAAACGGAGGCGAGCCTAAGACTGCTCCTGTTGAGTCTGCTGCTCCAGCTTATGCTGATGGGAGGACTGCGGCTCCTCTGGCTGGCCGTGTAATGGTTCCAGCCGAAAAGCCAAAAAAGTTTACCAGCAAGGACTTCAAGAGGTGGCAACCAAAGATGCGCTTCTACTTGACCACCTTGAACCTTGTCAAGTACCTCTACGAGGTGTGCCCTGTTCTGTCACCGGGAGAGCAAGACAGAACGACAATAGCAGCAGTCCAGTTTTGGAAGGACAATGAATATCTGTGTAGGAACTATATCCTTAATGGATTAGTTGATGACCTGTACAATGTGTACTCCGAAACATCTTCAGCAAAAGAGCTTTGGGACTCTCTTGAAAAGAAGTACAAAACCGAGGATGCCGGTACTAAGAAATTTGTGGCGGCCAAATTTCTTGACTTCATGATGGTGGATGGCAAGTCTGTTGTCAATCAACTTGAAGAGTTCCAGCTCATCTTGCATGAAGTACATGCTGAGGGATTGGTAATAAATGAACCATTCCAAGTGGCGATAGTCATCGAGAAGCTACCTCCTAGCTGGACTGATTTCAAGAATTACTTGAAACACAAACGTAAGGCGATGAACATGGAAGAATTGATGGTACGTCTAAGGATTGAGGAGGACAATCGGAAGAAGTTTGCACTTTCAAAAGCCTCTAAGGTCCACCTGGTGGAAACTTCCAAGCCTAAACATGGGAAGAGAGAGGGAGCCCTAAACCAAAGGGAAGCCGAAAGAGAAAACCAACAAGTTCCAGGGTACTTGCTATGTCTGCCACAAACCTGGACACCGGGCCAAAGATTACAGGAAGCGTCTTAACAAGGACAAGGCCAATAACAAGGGAAAGAAGTAAACCCACCTAGTTGAGGAGGAGGAAGATCAAGAGATGTTTTGTGGTGTCATCTCTCAAGTGAACATAGTCAGAAACACCAAAGATTGGTGGATGGACACAGGTGCAACAAAACACATTTGCGTCGATAAGGAGCTCTTCTCAACATATGAGAAGAAAGATGATGGTGAGAAGGTTTATATGGCTAACTCTGCTCCAGCCACCATTGAAGGAATCGAAAAGGTGATCCTGAAGTTCACTTCCGATAGAAGCTTGAGCTGCTAAATGTGATGCATGTCCCGGATATCAAGAAGAATCTGGTATCAGTGCTCACTCTGATCTAGAAAGGATTCAAATTAGTGTTTCAATCAAACAAATTTGTACTTTCCAAGGGTGGTATTTATTTGGGAAATGGGTATATCAATGATGGGCTTTTTAAAGCCAATTGTGCTGTAATAGACGAAAAGTCTAAATTCTTGTACCCAAAGACTGTTATTAATAAAGAAAAGTCTTCAGCTTACATGGTTGTGTCTCCTTTTCTATGGCATGGTAGATTAGGACATGTAAACTACGGTACAATGAAAAAATTGACAAACTTAGGTTTAATTCCCAAATTCAATTTGGATGTCAACCACAAATGTGAAACATGTGTTGAAACAAAGTTTGCCAAGAAACCCTTTCCCAATATTGAAAGAAGTACTGAGCCTCTGGCATTAATCCATACAGATTCATGCGACTTGAAGTTTGTTCAAAGTAGAGGTGGAAAGAAGTACTTTATTACTTTCATTGATGATTGTACCCGTTATTGCTATGTTTATTTATTAACTAGCAAAAATGAAGCAATGGACATGTTTGTAAAGTACAAGAATGAGGTTGAAACTCAACTTGGTACGAAAATTAAAGCACTAAAGTCCGATAGAGGAGGAGAATATGATTCTGCTCTCTTTGATGAGTTATGTGCTGAGTTTGGAATAATCCATCAAACTACAGCACCATATACACCTCAACAAAATGGAATTGCTGAGAGGAAAAACCAAACTTTAAAAGAGATGGTTAATTCCATGCTCAGAAGTTCAGGTCTACCACAGAATTTGTGGGGGGAAGCAGTTTTGACTGCTAATTACATTCTTAATCGAATGCCCCACAAGAAAACAGGTAGCATTCCATATGAGATATGGAATAAGAGACCTCCATCTTTCAAATATTTGAAAGTGTGGGGGTGTCTTGCTAAGGTGGTTGTACCTCCACCAAAGCAAGTAAAATTTGGACCTAAAACGGTGGATTGCATATTCATCGGATATGCTCAAAATAGCAGCGCATTCAGATTTCTGGTACACAAATCTAAAATTGATGACATCCATATCAATACGATAATGGAAACGAGAGACACATAATTCTTTGAGAATATTTTCCCTTGTAAACAAGGCGAAACCTCTCAGAAACGGAATAGAGATTCAAATTCTGAGAATGAAGAAATCGGTGAACGAGAGACCGATGAAATAGAACCAAGAAGGAGTAAGAGATCGAAAATCTCTAAGTCTTTTGGTTCAGATTATCTAACATACATGTTAGAAAGCGAACCTCAGACTTATAATGAAGCAATGTCATCTCCATAATCTCCATTCTGGAAAGAAGCTATTGACAACGAACTGGAATCCATCCTAAGTAACCATACTTAGGAATTGCTTTTTCTCCCACCCGGGAATAAACCAATTGGATGTAAATGGATCTTTAGGAAGAAGCTAAAAGCTGACGGATCCATTGATAAGTACAAAGCAAGGCTTGTAGCCAAAGGATATAGACAAAAGGAGGGTCTAGACTACTTTGATACTTATGCACCAGTTACGAGGATTACATCTATTCGGTTGTTAATCTCGATAGCTTCATTATATGGATTGGCGATACATCAAATGGATGTAAAAACCGCTTTCTTAAACGGTGAACTCAATGAGGAGATTTATATGGAACAACCTGAGGGTTTCAAGGTCAAAGGACAAGAACACAAAGTGTGTAGACTTGTCAAGTCATTGTATGGGCTTAAACAAGCTCCAAAGCAATGGCATGAAAAATTTGACCAAGTAATGATTCAAGACGGATTTCGAATCAACGAGTGTGACAAATGTGTTTACACAAAAATTATGAACAATGAATGTGTAATCGTTTGTCTATATGTCGATGATATGCTAATTCTTGGTCGTAATGTTGAGATTATCAACAAAACCAAGAAAATGCTATCAAAGAACTTTGACATGAAAGACATGGGTGAAGCGGATGTGATACTAGGCATTAAGATCCTCAAATCTTCGGAAGGCCTAGCTTTATCTCAATCACACTATATTGAGAAAGTGATTGAACGGTTCAAAGGACATGGCATCAAGGATACGAACAATCCTTTTCTCCCTCACCTGGTCTTACATAAGAATATTGGCAACAGTATTAATCAGCTAGAATACTCTCGCATTATTGGCAGTGTCATGTATATCATGAATTGCACGAGACCGGATATTGCGTACTCTGTTAGTAAACTAAGCAGATACACGAGCAATCCTGGACATGAGCACTGGAAAGCTCTATTGCGAGTATTAGGGTATCTAAACAATAATGTTTTGAGCTATGGTAAATACCCTGCTATTGTAGAAGGATACAATGACGCTAATTGGATTTCAGATTCATAGGAATCGAAATCAACTAGTGGTTATGTATTTCTTCTTGGAGGGGCAGCTATATCATGGAAGTCCGGTGAAGAAGCAGAGTGGCTTCGATATTTTTTGGAGGACATTCCAATATGGCCAAAGCCTATGCCTGCAATTTGTATTCATTGCGATAGTCAAGCTGCAATTGCAAGAGCACAAAATATGATATATAATGGTAAGTCTCGACACATTCGTCGAAGACATAATTTCGTTAGGCAGTTACTCTCAAGTGAAATAATTTCCATAGACTTTGTGAAGTCTAAGGAAAATATTGCGGATCCGTTTACAAAAGGTTTGAGTCGAGAGTTGATAGACTGCGCATCGAGGGGAATGGGCTTGAAAGCCTTGATTGAATAAGTTACCTTGATGGAAACCTAACCTAGCGATTGGAGATCCCAGAGACTAGGTTCAATAGGACAACACAAATTGAGTGTAACTTAAGTGTGAGCAATACGGACTTTTACTCCAAACCCATTACTAAGATGCACAAAGTGCTGCTAGAATGTGTTTATAAGGTTAAGCTATGCTTTTAATGATTCCTATATCTTGTGATAAACAAGTGAAGTATTAGAGGATACTCCTGATAGGAATCACCTATGTGAGTGAAGAGTATGGCCGGCTCTATGAAAATATTTTAAGGCGATATTTTCTAAAGCACTCACTAAACCCAAGACGTTCATGGCCGAAATAATGAACACAACCGAGAACCAATATGAATTGGATCAGTGTTGTGTGAGATCTATTGACTAGGCTTACACAAACAACTGGCAGTTCAAGGCGTCAGTCCTCTGACTAGTTAAGTAAGTCCGATGGATTTTCACTAGAGAAGGTTCAAAGCCAAAAACTACCTATCTCAATGCAGTATTGATTCTACTGCACTCTCAGACGTTTTCCCATGTCAGTATAGTCGTCTGTTCACATTCAATGTGGGGGATTGTTGGAAAATGAGGGTCAACTATAGTTTGACCATTATTAATTGAAAACTCAATAATAATTATTGAATGAAAGTTATGGGCAATTGATCCTTGTTATAAGGACAATAAATTGGAGCAATTAGTGTGACCAAATCATTTCTTGGTTGAATGTAAAAAGACTCCAAAGTGACCATGATGAGCATGGTGGACATAGTGCAACAAGTGTGTGTATGGGAATCCCACATTGGAAAAATACCATGTGGATGTGTTGTTTATAAGCCAAAGTGTTGTAGTAATACTTTGGGCCCAAGGGCACCCAAGCTTTTGTAGGAGTGAGAGGCTCCACATTATGAACTTGGACTAAAACACACGCGCGTCCGCCCATCGAGCCGACCGGTCGGGCGAGGCGAGCGTGCGGGTCAGGCCCTTCGCAGACTTAGACTTGGGCTTACTTAGCCCAATAATTTCTTACATTTTTGCACTTTGTTATAAGCCCATAAAAGAGAGGCCCAAATGCATTGAATATGGACTGTTCAAGCCCAAAATTGCAGCCCATGACTGGTTGCATCTTTACCTGGTCAAACAGCAATTGCAACAGCCCAAGATATGGGCTGGTGGTTGCAACCTTACTGGTCAAAACTGCAAGCCCGAAAATCAGTGATTGCTCACTGATTTTTCTGGGTTTTTGTTGCTAAGCTCTCTTATATAAGGAGAGCCTTGGCAGCAGCTTCATAAGAGAAAGAACTTCTTCTTCTTTTGTCATTCTGCTGCTCTTCTAAGTCTCTGTTCTTTGTCATCATCTGTTTGAGAGTGCAATTCTAAATTGGTTCGTCTAAGTCCATTAGTATTGAAGTGTTGCTTACTAGTGGTTTGCGGAGCGTTGTATCTTGGGAAGAGTCTGTCCGGAGAGCTTGGCACCAGTGCTTGGGACATTTCTCTTTAAGGAGATTCGCGAAAGGCGTACCTCGCTCCCACAATTCCTATTAGCAGTTTACGGTTTTGGTATTTTAATTTAAGCATCAATTTTTGAGTTCATATATGATAATGTTACTGTTTCTGGTTAATGTTACTGTTTTATTTCTGTAGCTTGTTTACTGTTCAGGCAATATAAATATTATCTGGTTTATTGCATGTTATATTCCAACAACTTCAACATCGAGTTTCACACAAGAGGGCAGTGAATTGTATCCGCAAATTCCAATTGAAATCCCTTTTTCAAATTTAAACAAATTAATGGCAATTAACAAATAGTACACAAATTTGGACTCTATTGATTATCTTAATCAATATTCAATCCAATGCAAGATGTGATAGAATATAGTGAATGATCAAATATCAAATAATCAATAATTGCACAAAACAAATTTTCAAACAACACATTGCGCACAGATTTTTCAACTCAGATTTCACCTATCAAATGATGTCGAAATGCAACGAAATTTTATATGCAATGTCAAAACACCTTAATAAACACTATATCAAAATTTCAGATCAAAATTCAAATTTTAAGGTGGCCTGCTAATCTCGGACAGATTAAGGTTTTGAAAATCCTGCAGTTTGAAACAAGTAGTAAATAGAAGCAAGTAAACAAGGAAATCAACACAACGATTTATAGTAGTTCGGAGACCCTTCTCCTACGTCTACCACCTAGATTCACCAACCTAGGATTTTCCTAACTCCACTAAGGTGTGGTTTTAAGAGACCCACAAAGCTCCTTACACCAAGGGTTTCTAAGAACTCCCTCAAACTTCAATGTTTGTAATTTGCCCTAACAAAGGGACTTTCTCAATAGGGTTTTCAGCCAAGGTTCTCACAGCTAGCACTAAGCTATTTAAGTGAAGAACTCTCAATAACAACAATCACACACTCACGGGTACGATTTACAAGTAGGTAAGGTGACGTGATTTTGGGAGAAGTAACACCTTGAGCCTAAGTAGAAGCACCCTCTCTTTGCAGCAGCAAAATAGTGAGAAGGCCTTGAGTAGTGGCTTAGGAAGAAGCTGGGATTTCAGTAGACAATGGATGCTTGAAAGCTTGAAAGCTTTGAACAAAGTTCTCTCTTGATTGCAAATGCTTCTCCAAGTTTAATGAAAGAGAAGACCCCTCCTTTGTGTCAATGCTCTCCCATGCTTGCAGCCATTGGATTAAACTTCAAGATTTGATCTTTACCATTCATTGCAGCTCCTAATCTTGGCCATTGATGATTTGAGCAAACAAATCTCCACCATAGAGCATATAGATGTTGGAAGCTTGAGAGAAAAAGGTAGAAGCTTTCTTCCATATGTGTTGTCACAAGCACAACCCTTGGATAAATGTATGTCTTCAAATCTTGACCATTTAAACTCTCTTTAATTCTCAGCCATGGATGCACATTGTACTATGCCATCTTGTCCCTTCATTTTGGCTCCAAGACTCAAAAAGTGAACCCTAGGCAAGGGCCTTGTTTGGTTGCACCAAACAAAGAATATACCACTTCTAATAGAGAGTACAAGGCTTGTCCCACATGTTTGTATATTTTTGGTAAAAACCTTGTTGGACGAGTCTCCTCCAAGTATTTTCCTTCTCTCCTTCTTTTCTTGACATTCACGAGATGGTACTCCTGCAAATGTTTCAATCGATCGATTTTCCTCTCGGGTATAGAATTTTACACATATTCATTTCATGCCTTTTTTACTCCAATGACTACTTGAATACCTTCCATATGATCTCAATGTTTAGCCCTAAGGCTCGTTTTGATCATCACGTCAAGTCCTTAGTGGTAAGTTGGTGAATTTAGGATTTTTCATAGTTTCCTAATGCTTCAAGCTCATTCTCAGAAATCGACTTCGAAAATCTTGAACATACTCAATTCTAAGTCATATGAGACCACAATGATGATTAACCTACAAGGAAATAGGAGGTAGAACTCCCCAATTGCATGTAAGTTCAAAGAGCTTCATATGAAGCGCATAGGTTAATTAAATTAGAAAAACAATCCAGAAAATTCATATTACTGCGTGATAAATCATTTTATATGTATTAGAATGTTCATATAAAATTTCATAACCATCGGAAATCATTTGGTCACTCAACCTAGCAAATAGGTCACTAATAGTGAAAACAGATATATTCGAAGTGTAAATTCAATGTCATTTTACAAACTCAGTGTAAATGACCTTTTCTCTTAAACTTTACTAATTCAAATATGTTCATAATAATGAAACTAAGATGCACACAAAATTTCATTTAAATCGGAGTTCATTTGGTTCACCACGTTCACAAAGAACACATATGCACAAAATTAGGTAAAACCTAATTTTAACAGAATTTAAGCATATGACCAAATATATATGTGATGCACTTAATTTCTCATGATTATAGTCCTAGAACATATATTAGACCTTTATGTGCATGTGGTTCAAGTTTCAAGTCATTTGGACCTTGGTTAAAATATGATAATTGGAAAATTAGAATAATGCTTGAGACACCCAAAATTTGACCCCCAAAAGATCCCCATTTAATGTGGAGGGTTGGATGTGAAGTGGGCCCTATATGTGTGTTTTTAATCAATGGCTCTTTTAATGCCACATAGATTTGGGGAACTTTTGGGGGTCAAATTTTGGGGGTCTCTAGCATTGTCCATACTCTAACTTAGTCCATTCTAGTTCATTTGCAATTATGAGTTTCCAGCAATATATCAAGCATGAGTAAATGTCAAATCCACATAGTATTAGGCAAAAGCCTCACTTAAATCATGTGATCATGTAAGATAATCAATAAAATATATTCATTTAAATTCTATTCATATAAATCAAATATTGCTTTAATGTTTCAATATCATTTACAAATGATTTAATATCATCAAAATTAGATGTGTAGGACCATAGGTCCAGCACAACCTGCCAAAGGAGCCATGGAGATGGTCACAAAGGACCCTCAAACTCATTTTGTATCAGCTAGCAATTTATAAAAGATATTCATTTTAGTATATACAGGCGAACATTGTTAAACTATTTTCAAAATAATAAAGAATGTTACAATTTGTAGTTACATACCAATGGACACAACTCCTCTCTTACAACTTCTTTTCAACTTCTTTTTTAACTTCTCTTGGACAACTTCTTTTAGGACACGTACAACACTTCCCATAAGGTGTGTTTTTATCTTTAAATAGACTAGTCCAAGAGATTAAAAAAAAAAATCATCTCAAAAACTCTCAAAACTTGGATTGTATCCTTACAAAATAGAATTCCAAGCACTAGCTTGTTAAAACTTTGTTTTTCTTGGTCATTCTTGGTTGTTCTTCCTTTGTGCATAAGGCCGAACATAAAACGTTAAATACGTGATGCTTCATCGTATCTTGGAAGTGTATTTGCTGCTATCTTATGCACACCAATTGGGGGAGGCAAATAACATTGTAAGGAAAAATGTTAATTCGTGCCTTGAAGTAAAATCTGCATAATCCAAATTCTTTCTTAACAATCTTAAAGTGTTATTTATATGGCTGGATCATTGAGAGAATTTACTACAGATTTTGTCAAATTAGAGTGGTTTGATGGCTCTAATTTCCGTTGTTTGACAAAAGAAGATGCATTTCCTTTTGGCAAGTCTCAAAGTTGTGTATGTACTCACCACTACAAAGTCAACGCAAGGAGATGAAGAAACCGTGGAGCAAACTCATGGAAGGCTCAAATGAGAGCAAGACGACTACATATGCAAGGGTCACATTTGCAATGTCCGATGCTCTCTTCGACATCTATCAAAGCAAGGATGCTGCCAATGAATTATGGGACCCATTGAAAACTAGTATCTTAGCGAAGATACTACAAGTAAAAAGTTTTTTGTTGGTAAATTCATGAATTACAAAATGGTAGATGGTAGATCTATTATGGAACAAGTTCATGAGATTATGCATATTCTTAACCAATTCACTCAACACAAAATGAATATGGATGAGTCCATTTTCGTTTCTTTCATCATAGAAAAACTCCTTCCATCATGGAAAGATGTCAAGAAATCTTTAAAACACAAAAAGGATGACATGACTTTGATCAACTTGGACAACATTTCCAAGTTGAGGAGGCATTTAGAAGCAATCAAAGTGGAATTGAAGAACACTCTTCAAAGGTTCATATGACGGAAGAAGGCCAAATCTCAAAGCAAGACACATCACTCAAAGACGATGGAAATAAGAAAAGGAAGAATAATTCTAAGTTCAAAAACAACAAAAAGCCGAAGGGTATATGCTTCCATTGTTAGAAAAGTAGTCATTTCAAGAAGAATTGCTATAGCTTCAAAAAGAAACAAGAAGAAAAGAAGCCAAAAGATAACAACTTCTGGAGCAATAGGCATGTTTGTAAAAACTAGTCTATATTCTCTAAGTATGTGCCAGTAAAAAATAGCAATGTGGTTTATATGGACAACTTTGTGTTGGACCTATGGTCCTATATGTCTAATTTTGATGATATTAAATCATTTATAAATGATAATGAAACATTAAAGCAATATTTGATTTATATGAATTGAATTTAAATGACTATATTTTTGAGATAGTGCTGGAAATTAAGTTTTGAAAACAAACATACATGTACTAAGTTAGAGCATCAATTTTCCAATTATCATATCTTAACCAACTTAGGTCCAAATGACTTGAAACTTGAACCACATGCACATGAAGGTTTAATATATGTTCTATGACTATAATCATGAGAAATTAAGTGCATCACATATATTTGGTCATATGCTTAAATTCCGCCAAAACTAGGTTTTACCTAATTTTGTGCATATGTGTTCTTTGTGAACGTGGTGAACCAAATGAACTCCAATTTAAATGAAATTTCGTGTGCATCTTAGTTTCATCACTATGAACATATTTGATTTAGAAAAGTTCAAGAGAAAAGGTCATTTACACTGAGTTTGCAAAATGACTTTGAATTTACACTTAGAATTTATCGGTTTCACTATTAGTGATCTAATTGCTTGGTTGAGTGACCAAACGATTTCCGATTGTTATGAAATTTTATATGGACATTCTAATACATATAAAATGATTTATCATGCAGTAATATGAATTTTCTGGGTTGTTTTTCTAATGTAATTAACCTATGCGCTCTATATGAAGCTCTCTGAGCTTACAAGCAATTGGGGAGTTCTACCTCCTATTTCCTTGTAGGTTAATCATCATTGTGGTCTCATATGGCTCAGAATTCAGTATGTTCAAGAGTGGTCGAAGTCCTGTTTCTAAGAATGAGCTTGAAGCTCTAGGAAACTATGAAAAATCCTATATTTGCCAACTTTCCACTAAGGCATTTAATCAAGTTGAATGAATCCAACATTGAGGCTATTGGTTGTGGTCTTCATGGAGATACAACTCTTTTCAAACATATGGAACAAACCTTGTCCTCTCTATCATTAGTGATATATTCTTGTTTGACATTTTCACTCAAGACATGTGCTACCAAGAAAGTTAGGTTGGTGCAATCAAACAAGATCATTGACATTTTTACTCAAGACATGTGCTACCAAGAAAGTTAGGATTGGTGCAATCAAACAAGATTCTTGACATTTTCACTCAAGACATGTGCTACCAAGAAAGTTAGGATTGGTGCAATCAAACAAGATCCTTGACATTTTCACTCAAGACATGTGCTACCAAGAAAGTTAGGTTGGTACAATCAAACAAGATCCTTGACTAAGAGATCACTTTTGAAGTCTTTGATTCAAAATGAAGGGACAAGATGGCATAGTACAATCTACATCCATGGTTGAGAATTAAAGAGAGTTTGAATGGTCAAGATTTGAAGACATACATTGATCAAAGGGTTGTGCTTGTGACAACATTTATGGAAGAAAGGTACAACTTGACTTCTCTCAAGCTTCCAACGTCTATATGCTCTATGGTGGAGATTTGTTTGCTCAAATCATCAATGACCAAGATTAGGAGCTGCAATGGATGGTAGAGATCAACTCTTGAAGTTTGATCCAATGGCTGCAAGCATAGGAGAGAATTGCCTTTAAAAGAGGATCTTCCCTTTCATACAACTTGGAGAAGCAAATTGAAAATTATCCTTGAGAGAAACCTCTTGCTATCAAGTTCATCAATCATCAAGCTTTCTTGCTATTTGCTACAACAATCTTCTCCAATACAAGCCTCTACAATCAAGGACTTCTCACTACTCTTGCTTTTGCAAAAGGGAAGTTCCTATATCCTTTAGGCTTTGTTTACTTACAATCTAAAACCTCTCTTGTTCTTAAAATCCTATCTTTGAGAGTGTTGCTGTAATCTTGAGAGTTCCACACCAAATACCTTTGAGGTAACCTGTGAGAACCTTGGCTGAAAATCCCATTGAGAAATTCCCTTTGTTAGGGGAAATTGTAAACATTGAAGTTTGAGGGAGTTCTTAGAAACCCTTGGTGTAAGGAGTTTTGTGGGTCTCTTAAAACCACACCTTAGTGGATTTCTTTGTTTACTTGTTTATATTTACTACTTGTTTCAAACTGCAGGATTTTCAAAACCCTAATCTGTCCGAGATTAGCAGACTGCCTTAAACTTTGAATTTTGATCTGAAATTTTGATATGTGTTTATTAAGGTGTTGTGACATTGCATATAAAATTTCGTTGCATTTCGACATCATTTGATAGGTAAAATCTGAGTTGAAAAATCTGTGTGCAGTGTGTTGCTTGAAAATCTGTTTTGTGCAATTCTTGATTATTTGATATTTGGTCATTCACTATATTGTATCACATCTTGCATTGGATTGAATATTGATTAGGAAAATCATTAGAGTCCAAATTTGTGTGCTACTTGTTAATTGCCATTAATTTGTTTAAATTGAAAAAGGGATTCCAATTGGAATTTGGGGACACAATTCACCTCCCCTTCTTGTGTTAAACTCGATCCGTCACTTTGGTACCACTAAAATCAAAGGTAAGGATGAAGTTATTCTAGAATTCACAAGTGGTGAGACTTTAACCCTTGTCAATGTGTGCCATGTTCCTTCCATTAGGAAGAATCTTGTTTCTGGTAGTTTACATAGCAAGCATGGTTTCAAGCTTGTATTTGAGTTCGACAAGTTTGTCTTTTCTAAGGGTGATGTCTTTGTGGGAAAGGGTTATTTGTATGAGGGGATGTTTAATCTTAATATTAATAAGAATATTGTTTCTCTTTATATGGTTGATTCATTATTTTTATGGCATAATCGATTAGGGCATATAAATGTTACTAAATTAAATAGTATGGCTAACATGGAATTAATTCCTACATGCACTAGTTATATGAATGAAAAGTGTAGTATTTGTATGAAAACAAAAATGACAAGAAAGCCTTTTTTTAAAGTTAATAGAATATCTACTTTACTTGAATTATTGTATAGTGATGTATATGATTTACATGGCAATCCTTGATAGGAATAGTATGTTAAAGGCCATTATTTTATGTAATATTCAAAATCGATTTATTTATTTGAATAAAATATATTTAGCATTTAAAATGAGAAAAGGCATATTGGCATCAGTGTCTTTTATTCTATATGGTATATGAATTGGTGTGTAGAGTCTAAGCTTACACACGGAAGATCAATTCATAAGTTCCTATCTAAAATAAGTAAGCGATCATGGCTAAGACAGAATTGGACAAACCGTCGGCTTGGCTGTGGTATAGTATTTAAGTATACCTATCTTGGTTACGGAGAGCGGCAAAACTTGAACTTACTATACCAGTACACTTGGAGTGTATTGATCAGGACTACGGGTGAGTCAATTTTCCTAGTCTGACTATATGGAAAATTGTACACTTACACAAACGTTATAGAATTGTTCATATTCTTAATTTATTAAAGATTATTGGTACATGTGCATTTAATGTACGGAACTTTCATTTACTAAAGGGTGAGGTCTTTTTGTACAGGCCAACAAACACCAAGTGAGTTGGGCCACCACATTAATTGTACGATGGAAAATAATCTGTTAATAAAATTCACGTCCAATTATGGATTGATGATACCCTCTTGAGAATGCTTATAGGATTTGAGATTGTGTCAAAACCCTGCAGGTGGATTTTAATTAATCCGACACATTCAAATAAGTTAAGCGGTGAGATCAAGAAAATATTTAAAGATGTCAATTAAATATTATATGTCAGTGGCATATTTAATTGACGGATATCTATAACTTAACGTGAGGAATTTATGAACAAGTATAACAAAAGGCTCAGATTTAATTTGAGATAAAACGGGGAGTGCAATTATAATATTTTAGTGGAATATATTATAATTTATGAATTATAATTATGTCCATGGGTTTGGGCTGATAATTAAATTCATAGGAAGCCCATGTTTTATTTTTCCTAGTTGGTCCCCACTGTAGCCCAAAGGCCCAATACTAGAAGATACAGGAAAACCAAAACGGACCGGAATTAGGAGAGGGAGAGGCTTAGGGGCCGGCCCACCTAGGGAGAAAACCCTAGGTGTGGCCAAACCCTATAAATACACACATAGTGTGTGTTTTGTTAAAAAAAAGTTTTGAGACACCATTTGGCCTCTCTACTCTCTAATCGTTTCCACTAGTTTTGGTTTGTGTTCTTCAGGTTCTTGGAGAAAAGAGACCACCCTCTCAATCCAAGTTTGGGAATTGGTGCATACGGTGGAAGATCCGCAGGTTTGAGCTTAGTATCAAACTCGCTGACTCCATCCTTCGTTCCTGATTATTAGAGATCAAATCAGAGAGATCTCAAGGTATATAATCTACTTGCAATTAATTGATATATGGTTTATGCTATGGTGATTAGTATTTGATAAGAAATTTTTGAAACTTGTCTAGCTATCGTTTATGCCTATGAGGTCCTTATATGCTTCCGCTGCGTTGCACGTTTCCTACAATCCTATAAGAGGTGTGTAAAAAAAAGTTGTTACATTTATTGATGATTTTTTCATATATTGCTATGTTTATTTAATGCATACGAAAGATGAAATCCCTGAAAAATTTAAGATTTTTAAGGCAAAAGTTGAGAATCAACTTGACACTAAAATAAAATGTATAAAGTCGGATAAAGGAGGTGAATATCAATTCCCTTCTTATTGTGAATCAATTGGATTGATTCATGAGACTTCCATAGCTCATAACCCACAACAAAATGGTCTAGCCGAAAGGAAAATTTTCGAAAAATAGGACTTTGGTTGAAGTGGTTAATGCCATGTTATCTAATTCGGGACTAAATAATGGCTATTGGGGGAAGCTTTATTAACGGCTTGTCATATTTTAAACAAGGTCCCATTAAAAAGGACTACTACAATCCCTTATGAGCTACGGAAGAAAAGAAAGCCAAATTTAAAATATCTAAAGGTGTTGAACAACTAATTCCACACATATTCCATATGGAACCAAGACAATCCTATTGGATTGCAAGTCTGAAACAATAATAAGAACATCCCCTTCTAAAATGAAATCTTGAAAATGGATAGCGATATCAAGTTCAATGTCAAAAAGAACGCATGCCGCTTCAGAAAATAAGCTTCCTCCCGCCATTGGAATATTCTTATAACTTGAGGCTAAGATTCTGCCCAAGGAATCTCTAATAAGAGCCCCTACTCCAGCTTTGAAATATGAAGGAGAACAGGCAACATCCACATTTACTATCAGCCCGCAAATGGGGGATGGAGCCAGCGACCGATGATAGGTTGACAAGCAATGTAGGAAGCCTTGCTAACGGTAAGATCATATTTGAGCATTGTGACCTTAAGAAAACACTTGAGAGATCGGAAATATTATGATCATTATGTACCAACTTGTTCCTCGCAAGCCAAATAAAATAGTACAGTCTGAAGCAATCTTCAAGAGTTTCTTTAGTAAGAGAGATAGCCATTTGAGCGACACAGGAAAGAGGGGAGAGAGCCAAACCAACCATATACGAACCAATCCTAGATATAATTAAGTTATACATCAATTTATACAATGATTTACTTATACATCAGATAACAAAATTATACTATGCCATGCAAACGAAGGCTTATAGTACAAAAATTAATTGCTTAAATCTATTGGAACATAACTTATGAATTTTGTCCTAGGTGTTAATTAATTAGTCCTATTAAATATTTGAATTATTTTAAAGATATAAAAGAAAAAAAAAAGAGACTTATTAAAAGGGGAAAAAAAAACTAAGATTTAGAGATAGTTTCTCGGAAATCAAAGATGAGAGGGTTTGCCAAAATTTCATGTCCTTCCAATACTCTGTTAGATTTAGAACCCTCACTCAACTTGAACTCTAAAAACTCTCTTTTCCTAATCACTGCCAACTATCTTCCCCCCCTGTTTTTTAATCCAAGACCAATTACACGTGTCACCAAGGGACAGTGAAACGTCATCAAGCCTACGTTTCAAAACTAGAACGGACCTTACCTTTACCTTATTCGTTCTGCTTTGTGGGCTCCACAACCCAACTATAATTTCAATTAAGCCCGGTTGGAATCCGGTCCATCACGAAATTCCCAAAGTTAATCCCTAATAATTTATATTATTCGAAATACTCTGTCTACTTGATAATTCTCTTAAACAAATAGTATATTGACTTGTATAAATTATTAAATAGAAATTCACGAAACCCACGGAATTCAATTGAGAGGCGCAATGGAGGGAGGCGTTGGTGCAGCAGGAGGAGGAGCACAGTACAATCCACGCACAGTGGAAGACGTTTTTAGGGATTTCAATGGCCGCCGAGCCGGCTTGATCAAGGCTCTCACCACCGGTACTCTCCAATTTCGTTGCTTATTGTTTTGAATTTCCTGGCGTGGACTTGTATGGGGTTCTCAGGTTTCGTTTTCTGCCGTTAATTTAGAGGAACTTTGTTTTTTCGAATATCGATTTTAACCGTTTTCGGCTTTGAAGTTGTGCCGTGGAGGAGATCAATTGTGTCGAATGTCAGTTTCTGCCTTTATTTCTGAAACTACTTTTGTAGATTTTGCTACTTCTTTCGGTGTCCCCTTTTTTTTGCTGTTTGTTATTTCTTTTGTGATTCTTTAATGTTTTATTTTCAGAATTGCTTCTGTAGAGTATATGCTGGAGGGCTTTAGCGGTTTTACTATAAATATTTTTGTTTTCTGCTCCTAAATGTGCTCCCCTTTGTTATTTCCCTCTTGTTATATGATTATTCCGGCATTTTTTCTAGGGTTCTTGAGAAACCTTTAGGATGATGGGTATAGAGATTTGTCGTAATTTCTCCCACAGGGGCGGGGACATGCAAGATCTACGCAAACCTTATCCCCACATAATTTGTGGCGAGGCTATTTCAGAACACTTGACCTCTATGTTACACCCTTGCAATGTACAATAGTATGTGTATCATGGAGTGATTTTTGGCTAAAGTCATTTTCTTTTTTTCATTTTGTTTCTCCTCCCCTAATGTTTTCTTCAAATAAAATAGAGCAAAATTCATATATGGGTTATCTAAGTGTAAGTCTTGTTTTCAAAATAAGAGTTCCTTGAGTATGTGGCTTGTTGTTGCAGATGTTGAAGACTTTTATCAGCAGTGTGATCCAGGTGAGATTTACTTTCTGCTTAGACCGATAAATTGCTTTATATATTGTTTTTACTGACTTTTCTTTTATCGTTTATTGATGTATGAAATACATCATTCCTTGAGTTCCTTAAGGAATATTGACATTTTGGCTTTATATATCTTCTGACTGTTTCTTGAAAAATGTATGTTGTTTTTTTTGTGAGTTATCATTTGTCTCATTGATTTATGGCATACATTCTGGTAGAAACATTACGAACAAATCAGGGCATGAAGTGACTTTTCTTTTTTTGGCGTTTGGCTTTGTATTAGATTTAGTAATTGGATTTTGGTTGGAGCTACCATAGTTTTGCAATGCGTATGTTGTCATAGGTTCCCACATCATCAATAGAGATGTGCCCTGCGTACCACCAACAAAGCCCCCAACCCCACAATATATATATATATATATACAGGTTTTCTCTGATACGGGAACAAAGAACGGGACTAATTTACGGGACTATTTTATTGGCCGTTAGATTAATCAAATGGCACACGTTTTTCTTTTATTTTTTTTCCTTCTGGCTCACTTCTCTCTCATATGACAGTCCCTCTCTCATCAAACCCTCTCTCCACTTTTTGTTTCCTTCTGTCTCGCTTCTCTCTCTCCACTAACAGTCCCTCTCTCATCAAACACTCTCTCTACAACCTGCAATATATTGATGGCTTGAACTTGTAATATATTGATGGTTTTATAATGTAATCACTTGAACTTGAAATCAGTTGAATACGTACATGCCCTTATCATATGAATCTTTCTTATTTTGATATAAAAACATACTTCTCTCAAATGTAAGGCTTTTGCAATAACAGATTAATCTTGCTGGTATATATTTTGGGTTACAAAACAGGTTGGAAAACCATAAATGTAGATGTCAACAACACAATCAACCTCTCCAAAGCCAATTATCCAGCAACAAAACAAAAGGATTCCCTAACAACAATCTCCTGCAGGAATAAACCAAATATCTTTTAAATTAGGTACAAATTGAAGAGGGGAAGAATTTATACTATCCTATTTCGGTACAAACAGATAAAGAAAAATTTATACTCTTCCATTTATACACTTTCGATTCCGGCGATTGGGTCATCTGGATAGCTCGATTTGGTCTCCATGATAGAGAGAAATCGCAACTGAGGAGTTGTGATAGGGCCTCTGGGTTGTTCCCTTCTCAAGTCGACCTTATCTTCGACCCAAATCAATCGGAATCGCGAAATGGAGAAATCTGACCCAAATTGACCTAAACTGCATATCACTGTTCGTGTTCAAGAGCTGCTCAATCTTTGCGTATCATAGTTCCAGCGTTTATCTTGATTTTTCAGTATAGCTTCGATTTCTCCGGTGTGCACAAATCAAGGGATGCTCAGGTAGAGAGAGTGTTTGATGAGAGAGGGACTGTTAGAGGAGAGAGAGAAGTGAGACAGAAGGAAACAAAAAGTAGAGAGAGGGTTTGATGAGAGAGGGACTGTCAGAGGAGAGAGAAGTGAGACTAAAGGAAAAGAAATAAAAGAAAAATGTGTTCCGTGTGATTAATCTAACGGTCAATAAAATAGTCCCGTAAATTGGTCCCGTTTTTTGGTCCCGTATCAGAGAAAACCTGAAAATGACGACAAAGGTAAACTAGTGTCGAACATTTGTTTCTTGGTCTTCGAAGCAAATGGATAAAAAAATCTGCTCTTACGGTTTGACCCGTTTCGCTGGCTACCTTATGATTCAACTTTTCTGTAGTATTTTTCTTGTTTCAGTGTTTTGTTTTTTATTCATTCTCTAAGCTTTGCTTACTTGCATGGCATATTAAAATTCCGTATACTAAAATTTATTTTTGAATTTTTTACCAAATATATTGATCAACGAGAAGACATTAATATTGTATCCCCATAACCGCAAGTAGCAGTGGAAGAGGTCTATCACGTCCATCATTAACAAACTATTGCCAGTATGCCAATTTCAAAAGGTGTAACCATATATCCTTTCATGGCATAGAACTTAGCTTCTTTCCCTTAAAAGTAGTTCTTTTTTTTTCTCTCTTTCCACTTGACCCCAAAAAGAGACTATTACTAATATAATGGCATTTGCTGTGTTTTCTGTTTTGCTAATTGACTCACATAAATACTTTTTAAACTTCTTCTTCGTCAACCAAGTTCAACCGCCTAAGAAAAGTCTCACGATTGTAGTAGCCATGAAGTGTGTAAAAACCCACTTACAATGTGAAGGGGTGTGTCTTGTAGTTTCCTCTTCACACTGTTAACACCCATTTGCAAAATGAACTTCCCTTCTTAAGATTGTTAACACTTATGATTCTTTCCTAATAAGCCTTCGTAGCAAGGAAAGTTATGTTGTTGGGATTCTTTTCTTCCTTTGGCTTTCCATGGGTAATCATTCGTTCCAACTCTATCGGAGGAGTTAGAAGAGCCAAATAATTCTCTTTTATGTCAAAAATTTGTGAACTTCACATTTTATCCATATCTGAAAAGGCATTAAATCACCAAATTAATCTACAGGGAATGAGAGCCCGATATAATGGTGGTATGAATCACCTTGGAGGTTGTGTATTATTTCATCACTCTAGACTTTTTGACTTCAATGTCATGGATGGTTGTTGACTGAAATCTACTATTAGAGTTACATAGAACTTAAAGAAATGGATGATTTCTACGCTCAAAGGGTAGCAGGTGTTTATTACCTGTCACTGAAGAATTAAGGAAGATGATGGTTTTCGAAAAGGCGTTTTAATACTAGAGTTAGGTGAAAGGCTCAATTGGGTGAAAGATTGATCTGTAGATGGTTTTTGGGAACAGCTATATGGCTTCTTTTTTTGTGCAATGTACAGTAGAATGAGAGACAAAAAGAATCTAGGGAGCATGCCAGAGAACAGTCCCCCATGAATTCAAGAGATTCATTTATATGCATTTGCTGCTTGATAAACCTAGACAAGGTAGCCTAGTGGTGAGGGAATGGAACTCGACAACCAGTCATAAACTTGGACCCCTTGGATTTGAGTCTAACCTATGCATCTTGGATTTAAAATGACTTGTTGTTTCTGAGTGGCAGCTAGTATCCGGGGTTTACTTTGTTAAGTCGGGTTCAATTTTGTCCCACCTTGGAGAGGTTCCATATTTTGACAAAAACATTTATTGGCTGCTTGACGGTTCCAATTCCACTTTGTCTAATGTTCTTAAATAGAAATTAGTCTGTCTATAAACTTTTGGCAAGACCAAGGTAAAATATTGGTGCGAAGAGACATTCTTGGATGTATTAAATATGAAAGTGATAGGCTAATGCTTGGCAATCAAAATGAAGCCATGTAAACATACGAATTAAACTTAAAGTAAAACCATAACGATCAGAACATACAAGGTAACGTCCCAAGTGGGTCCCATGTAATGACCTTTTTTTGTTCGGTCTTGTCTCTAAAACCTAAACTGTTTATTGTCTAGCCTCATGGAGTGTGGATGGTGATCATTGTAAACCCATCTACACTTACCAAGTGTCATGAGCACAAGCTGAAAAGAGTCCAAATTTTCTTTTGGGTTGTGGTTTTCAGATTTATTAATTTGGCAGTTCCAATGTTCAGACTTTTTAATTTCAGATTTCCAGTTCTTTTTCTGCTAAAGTTAGGCATATGGTGTCTTGGAGAAGATAGTTATGTCTGAACTATTAATTGCTTCAAATTGAAATTCCTTCTCTCTGGATTTTGCTCTCTTCTCTAGTTCTGTTCTCTCTCTATGTGTGTGCGTGTGTGTGTGTTTTTCTACCCTTCAATTCACTGTGCTGAAATTACTGGTGACTCTTTTGCCATAGTACTTCCTGGCACTTTCAGGTCTTCAGTATGCCTTTGTTGTTTTTACTTTTTAATTATGTACGTTTTTTTTTTGTGACAGCATTAATGTTTGTATCTTCATGATTTCCATAATTCCATCTGCCCTTTGCGTCTAGACAAATTGAACCTGAGAAGAAGCATTTAATGTCATTGCCTTTACATAATTATTTTCTACCTGTGAACCCTTTTGTTGGTCTATTTTTACTATATTTGGGGGTATGTTTTGTAATTTGCAGAGAAGGAGAATCTGTGTTTGTATGGCTTTCCTAGTGAACAATGGGAAGTCAATTTGCCCGCTGAAGAAGTTCCTCCTGAGCTCCCGGAGCCTGCATTGGGTATCAACTTCGCTAGAGATGGGATGCAAGAGAAGGACTGGTTATCTTTAGTTGCTGTGCATGGCGATGCATGGTTGCTTGCTGTGGCTTTCTATTTTGGAGCCAGATTTGGATTCGATAAGGCTGACAGGTATTCATAATTTTTCTGTTGAATGCTTCTTCCATATTCCAGCTTGGTATTTCCTCTCATGCATACATCCTCTTATGTCAGTGGTTAATCTGGAGGAAGTCAGAGGAAATCCTTCCCGATTCATCTTCAAACTTGTTTGGTTGCCTCTTTCATTCCAAAAAAAAAAAAAAACAACTTATTTGGTTGCCTCATTATGTTGATGTCATTGTTCATGTTAGTTTTGAATTCAAAATTTATTTTCTTGGTGTGTTGCTGACATGTTGATTTCCTTTCTGATTTTTTTTCCAAATCTTTCTAACCAAACTGGCTTGGTTCCTTTGGTCAAATTGTGACTGCTGTCTGTTTAGTTGATTGATCACGGTCACTATCAATTGAATTACATATAATAATTTCTTCTTTGTTTTGTGGGCTTGATGCAGTTGACATATATTCCTATTCTGGGTAATTTAAAAACACACTGTTGAACTCTGGTGAATTGTGTCACAACAAGTGATGCTTCATCTTCTGATAATTATGTGGACTTAGTCTTGAAGACAGTTAATCAAAGTCATACAAGCATGGATTGCATAGATTTCCGAGTGTAGTTTCTATTTATGAAGAGATCGGTTGTGTCCTCAAGTGGTTAAATATATATTTGAAACTTCTTGCTCATCTAATTTTTGTATAGTAGTTCTCTTTAACTGCCTGAATATGATGCTCTGCACTTAGAATGTGTTGGTCCTGATGCAGGAAGCGATTATTTACAATGATAAATGAACTCCCAACAATTTTTGAAGTTGTGACTGGTAGCGCAAAGAAACAATCAAAGGAAAAGTCATCTGTCTCAAATCACAGCAGCAGCAAATCCAAGTCAAATTCTAAAGTGGTAAAAGAGGACTTTCTGTACTCGAGTTAGCAATATTATTTTGTTTAGTTTCATTAAAGCAAATATTCTGTGATTTTCAAATGTCAAGACTTTGGTATCTCTTTCCTATTATATAATATTTGCTTTTTAAACTCTGTTAATTATAAATCCAACTCACCTGATGGTGGAAATGGAAAATTATGTCATTTCTATGACTGGGCTGCACTAGTACGTGATTAAGGATATTTATTTTATTAAGAAATAGCCATAAAATAACTTACAATCTTCAGATGACCTCAAACTTTCTCGATGATGTTTGTACTTCGTATTTGAAGTAGCCAAGTAGGTTTGTTTTCTAGTGTTGTAAAGGTAGCATAATTAAGCAATGATGTATTTGCTTTTCCAAGTATGACTTTGCCTTTGTTTTTGCTTAGGAATACATCCATTTATTCTCTTTAATCCTAACTGAATGGTCTACTTTTGTTCTATGGGTTATATAAACACAGAAGACATCTGAATCTCAAGCAAAGTATGTAAAAGCATTGCAGCCAAAGGATGAAGACGAGGGCTTTGACGAGGAAGACGAGGATGAACATGGAGAGACATCATGCGGGGCTTGTGGTGAGAGCTATGGGGCAGATGAATTCTGGATATGCTGTGACATATGTGAGAAGTGGTTCCATGGCAAGTGTGTGAAGATCACCCCTGCTAGGGCTGAGCATATCAAGCAATACAAGTGCCCATCGTGCAGCAGCAACAAGAGAGGTCGCAGTTAATATGGCCAAGGGATGTTCTCTTCCTTTGTAGACTTCTTTAGTGGACTGTTATGTTGGGCATGTTAAACTTTCCTAGAACAATTTTTAGCGCAACATGCAAACGGTTGCTTTTAGTACACTAGACCTCAGTTTTCTGCGTGCTTAGTTTTAGTTCTGTGAAGATGTTACTTGTCTTGAGCTAGAAATGTTTAGCTGTTGTCTCTTCTAACTTTTTATCAGAATCAAATTGACGGCCTTTTCCCTTCCGCGTCATGAAGTTATACCTTTTAATTTGTTGGCATTAACTTAATTGAGGCAGTTTTGGTTGTAGGCTAGGTATGATCTGGTTAGCCAAATTTATAAGATTTGCTGGTCTAAGACTCTAGCTTCTTGATTGAGTTTTTGTTGGTGAATGCTGAGGTATATTTCCCAAGAATGGGATCAAAATCAAGTTGGCATGTCCCAGTTGCTGGCTCATTAGAGGAAACTTTGAAGTTATCCAAAATGGATGTTCATCCTAACCATCAACAAATCAGAATTTTCTTGTTCTTACCAGCTTCTTCTGTTTATTGCCCAAACGAAACTAGTGTCGAAATAAGCAATAAAAGCTCAGGTGCAAGGTAAGATGTTAAAAGTGAAAATTATTTATTTATTTATAAGAAAAAACCTGCAAGCACTTGACATGGATTAACATACTTAGCTGCCCAGGCTAACAAGAAACAAACAAAAATTATAAAAACAGATAAGAGATTGTTCATGGTGTCAAAACCTCTTGATTCTTGCTTGAGAGCCCGTTTGAGGAACTCTCGGGTTGTGATCATTGTTGTTGCAGACATTGACATGACAGCACATCTCGGCCACAATATAATAAGTCAATCAACCTTTTGTTGTTGTAGACAACAAATCCTTCGATTTGGGGATTGTAGGAAGATCAACGGAATGCCTTTGAATAACTGAGAGATCTAAAGATCGGAGATTTTCTATAACTTTGGACTAGGCTGCAACTCAGTGGCTCTGCAACTGCATGAGGGAGTTTCGACAACAAGGGCCAAATCTCCTCGGCTTCATAGTCATAAATCAGGAGATAGAAAATGGATTTTTTTGTCTCAATCAAACCAAAAGGGAAAACTATGATCTATTGAGGAAATCGCCGGTAAAAGGACTTGGAAGATCCTCTCCCCGAGGGCCCAAATTGTTTAGGTTGGAAGCAAATGGAAGACTCAATCTTGGATTTGGCTTCTTCGGTTATGATGGTGGCACAAAGAATTGATAAATCTTTGATAAAGGAGCCTCAGAAGGTGGGGTTGTCCAAGTTGTGGGCACTGTTGGCAAAGTGAATTCTCTGGCCAACTTTAGAAAACACAAATACCTTGTCAAAACATGATTCTTGCACGATCGAAAAAATATAGCAGTGGTAAGGGGAACAATGGCTATATTTTCTCTGGAAAAGGCACTAACAAGGGTAAAGGTAAAGCTGTCATGACGGGATTCAAAATTCAAAACAAATCTATGAATGGGCCAGCTCAAGGAGTTCTTGAAAAACACTTCCAAGCCCACAAAAAACTTTGGAAGGCTAAATCTGATAATAATGGCCCCAGTAACACTCTTAAGCCCACCAACACTGGCCCTAGTCATAGCCCAGCCCAAGAAGACCTCTAAATCTCCAGAAGCTACTTCGTCCCTCTTTGTGATATCGACCACGAAGGCCATAACTGTGAGGTTGGGGAGAACACTCTAATAGAGGTGGAAAGGAGTGAGAATGATCTGGTTTATGATTTGGAAGGGGCTAGTGAGGGTTTATATGATGATTTTTCAATGGAGGATGTCCAAAGAAATTCTTCATGTACTTTGCTAGTGGATGACTAAAATTCTTTCTATAGCTGTAACGTCCCGACCCAGGATGCGTTACTTTTGGTATCCTCTTAATCAATCTCCTAATCTCCAAATTAATTCAATCATTAGATCACCCAAAAATTTCGACAGCATCTCCACATAATACGGAGGATGCCAACCTGGAGTAACACGCAGTAATTTCACAAATATATTCTCAACCTAGGCAAGGCCTCCGGCCATCTAACAATTCATATCACAATTTAAATTCTCAATTCTAAGCAGGGCCTCAGACCACCTAACATTCATAGCATCAATCAATTCTCACATCTAAGCAGGGCCTCAGGCCACCTAACAGTCACACATAATTTCTCCACACAACAACATATATAATTCAACATCCAGCCCAAATAGCAATCCAGCATACATAAGAAATCGTCAGGACATGAAGTCCACAAACCCGGTTCGGGAGTCCCGATCACACGGAGTACCCTCCCTACTGTCCATCCCATCATCGAATAGGGATATCACACAATATCTCAACTAAGAAACATAGATACGACAAAATAGTAATAACATATATCAAATTTAGAACTAGCAGTCCTATCACTCTCCAGGGGTCCATCCATGTCACGCACCCTCCTCTAGATCCGCGACCGTGGTACCAGAACTAGACTCACCTACGAGGAGGGAATAGGAGAAAGAAAAGGGTGAGCGAAAGGCCCAGTAGGGAATAATAAAGAGTAAGTGAATAATATAAGGCTGAAATATTAAAGAAAGGCACAAATGCAACAATATGATAGCTAACATCATGTACACCAAACACAAATAGATAACCACACCATACGAGATCCTAACTTGGCCTACCGGCATCCCTACACATATTGGGACCCTGAACAGCCCAACGGCATCATCGCATGGTGTTTCAAGCACATATGGAATCCTGATTCGGCCCACCGGCATTCCCATAGTCATGGGAACCCTGAACAGCCCAATGACATTCCACATTTCACATCAATCACAACTAGGAGATATCCAGGTCCATACCTGACATCTTCCATGCAATTTCAATGCATGTCCAACATGGTTATGCAATAGGGTAAACCTACAACCTACATATATACATATACTACTATATGATGCATGTTCAAGAGTAATTCATGCTCAATGGAAGATTGAACACGTAAGGTATGTAATATAATTCAAATCATATAATAAAGATATCACAAAGTGGGGTTATTCTCCCTCAGGCACAAATTAAGGTGAGAACGCATCATAATGAACAATGGGGAAGGATAAATATTCTCAATAGGAATACACATTCAAGAGAATAACAAAGGGTGGAATTTCCCTACCTCGAACTCCAAAAATTGGCTATGTAAATCAATACTCAACCTTGACTTTTCCCGGCCTCAACCAACCTATTATTCGATAAACCCATCCTCCAATCAATATACAAACAACTTCAATTGCACATATCTAACACAAATTAATCCAATAAATCAAGAACTCATTACCTTCTCTTACCCAAAACTTCCCAAATTCTTGAACTTTACCTACTCAAGCTTGCTACTCCAATCCACAATAGAATCTAGCAATACAACCATAAACAAGTCTAAATCAACCTATTAGATCATTAATTTCATCTAATTTAAAGAATTTCCCCCAAATCTACAAAACCTATGAAACCCTAGAATCTCAAATCACCCAATCTTTAAATACTAGCTTTTAGGTTTAAGAAACTTACCAAGGTTGTAGAAACAAGTAGAGGGAAGGGATTCAAGCTTCCTTTAGGCCTCAAATGATGTAGGAACCCATGGATTTGAGTTTGGGTTCAAACCTTGAAAGATTAGAACAAAGAGAGGAATTTAAGAATATGTAAGCTAGAGAGAGAAGTTAGGAATCCAACTTGAAACAACTTGAAAGAGAGTAATCTTACCTTGGTTGATGATCTTATATTGATGGGAGGGAGGAAATTTGAGAGAAAATGAGGTTTAGGGTTTGTTTTGGTCGGTTATTTTGAAAGAAACCCGAAAATGGGTGTTTAAAACAACTTCTCGGGTGAAAAATTTAAGCAGGTGTCCGGAAACCTATGCTAAAAATTCACCTGTATCAGTTTTTTCTATATCTGTCCGGACGGCTTTTAAAAACTGTCCGGACGGTTACCCCTGTAGTAAAAAATTTCAGTTTTAAAACCACTCGTACACCCCCCAAATCACTCGGTATTAATTTCTAATGATTATATATATATATATATATATATATATATATATATATATATATACTCAACACGTGTTTATCATACCTAATTTCTAAAAGAAATGAAGTTCGCGGTATTACAATAGCCGTGTGAAGGAGACGTTCACTTCTTTGACCCCTACAATCGACCAGATAGTTCCTTTTGATGATTCTTGCTCGTCTCCTATGCCTTTGGCTATTGACACTTCAAATTGCAGAGAAACTGGTAACGATTCAGAGGTGTATTACATCCAAAACGCTTATTTCAGTACCAAATGGCTTGTGCAGAAGTTCTCGCAAATGAAAAAAACCCTTGACATTTCTTGCTATGGTATGGAGAAGGAGGCCTATGTCTTTTTGATGGAATTAGAGAAGCGGAGAAAGAAAGACCAAGAGAGGAAACTGTCGAACCAACTGGCTAGTCCAAGGAAAGTCCTCGATAAGAAGAGAGAATTGAAAAGGCTTGAATGCTTCATCAAATATGAAAAGAATCCTACAAAAAGGGGAGCTGGATTAGAAGGCAGCAAGGGGTAGTAATTTTCTATGTCTACCAAAAGTATCAGTTATAATGTTAGGGGGCTCAATGACCATGTTAAAAGGGCTTCAATTAAGCACTTTCTCAATCATTGGAAGTGTTAGGTACTTTGTCTCCAAGAAACCAAAGTTGAGGTTTTCAATTTGGCTCCGTACCAACAAGTGGGTCAACAAGTGGTGTTGCTATTCTCTGGAGAAGTAATAATGTAAACCTTCAAAGACATCACATAGGAAATTTTCTATCTCTGCTATTTTTACTTATGCTTTTGATAATTTTTGTTGGGCTTTTACTGGTGTTTATGGTCCGACTACTAACATCAGTCATAGTGTTCTTTGGGATGAGATTTCTCAATTTAGAACCACTTGGCAAGGTCCTTGGGTTATTGGTGGGGATTTCAATGATGTGGTCTACACTCATGAGAGATTAGGAGGAGACAACAAAGACTCTTATCAGAATGAGGACTTTTCAGCAACTTATCTTCAACCATAGTTTGAGGAATCCTTCTTTTTTTAATGGTGATTTCACCTGGTCGAATATGAGATCTAATGCTTCTCTTTCTAGGCTGGACATATTCCTGTTCTCTTTGGATTGGGAAGACCACTTTGGTTGCATCAAGCAATCTCTTCTTCCCATACCTCTCTCCGATCATCATCCATCAGTCTTGAATGTTGTACCGTTAAATGGGGTCTTGCGCCTTTTCGATTTCAAAATTTTTGGCTTCAGAACCAGAATCTTGAGGAGTTCATTAGAGAGTGGTGGTCCTCTTGCCAACCCATTGGTTTCCTAGTTTTTAGCTAGCGGCAAAGCTTAAATTCATCAAGGCAAAACTCAAACTGTGGAATCAGAGCACTCATGGCAACATCGGTCTTTAAATTGACTCTTTGATTAGTGAGATTGAGGGCCTTGACATTGCTGAACAACAACTTGGGGATCTCATTGAGTTTTATAGAGCTAAAAGTGAATCCAATACAAGTTAGCTTTCAAGACTTTTACGGTTGAAGGAGCTTTTCTGGAAGCAAAAATCTAGAATCCAATGGTTGCAGACTAGAGATAAGAATACTAAGTTCTTTCACAAAATGGCCACAACCCATAGGAATCGAAATCACATCAAATCTCTTCGTGTGAATGGTGTTACTGTGGAGAATGAAAGTGCCATTAAATTTGGTATTACTGAGTTTTACGAAAATCTGTTTCATGAAAATGTTAGTTGAAGACCTTCCATAGATGAGCTTCCTTTGGAAAAAATTAGTGAGGATGATGCGTCTTGGTTGGAGAGACCTTTTGATAAAGATGAAGTAAAGGCTGCCCTGGATGATTGCAATGGGGAGAAGTCCCTAGGCCCCGATGGGTTACCATGGAGTTTTTCAAGAAGTTTTGATATATTATGAAAGCTGATGTTCTTTTATTCTTCTTTGAATTCCACAACAATGCAGAATTTTTCGAGGTCTTAAATACTACCTTCATCACCTTAATTATTAAAGATTATCGTCCCATTAGCCTTCTGGGCAGCGTTTATTAATGGTTGGCTAAAGTGTTCACCAGAGGGCTTAGAAAGGTCATAGGCAAGGTCAATAACCCAACTCAGCATGCTTATGTGGAGGGTAGACAAATTCTTGACGCATCCTTAATCGTGAACGACCTGGTGGGCTTCTGCTCAAAAGCAAAAAGTGCTGGTCGGATGTGCAAGTTGGATATGGAAAAAGCTTTTGACAACCTGAATTGGGAGTTTCTACTCAAAGTGATGGAGTAGAAAGGCTTCAAGCATAAATGACTCTCTTGGATAAGGAAATGCAATGCTTCGGCCTCCTTTGCTGTTTTAGTGAATAGAGCTGCTTGTAATTTTTTCAGATCTTCAAAAGGTGTCAGACAAGGAAATCCGCTCTCCTCTTTCCTTTTTATTCTTGCCATGGATATTTTAAGTGTGATGCTTGATAGGGCGGTGACCCATGGTTTCTTAGAGGGGGCAAAGATAAGCAATAACAATGGTGAACCTACTCTATACTGACGATACTTTGGTCTTTTGTGGAGCCAGTGAGGACCAAATTCTCAACCTTAGAGTAATTCTTTTGGGTTTTGAGATTGTTTATGGTCTCAAAGTTAACCTTGGAAAAAGTAATATAATTCCTATTGGTTCAGTCACTAATACCGAGGATCTTGCTGCCATCTTGGGTTGTGGTGCCATTAATCTCCCTACTCAGTATCTTGGTCTTACTTTGGGTGCCAAATTTAAAGACTCAAGCATTTGGGAACCAATAATAGGAAATTTTGATTAAAAGCTTGCTGGTTGGAAAGGAAACCTCTTGTTCAAAGCGGGTAGATTGACTTTAATCAAAAGTACCCTTACAAGTCTTCCAATATATCTAATGCCCCTTTTTCCTATGTCGGCTCATGTGGTAAAAAGAATTGATGATATCAATGTAGATTCCTCTGGTGAGACACCATTGAGCATAGAAGATTTCACTTGATTAAGTGGGAAACTATAAAACTTCTTAGGGATAATGGAGGCTTGCGAATTCTCTCCTTGGCTGTTTTGAACAAAGCCCTACTGAGAAAGTGGTTTTGGAGGTTCTGTATCGGTAGAAATCAGTTGTGGAGGCAGGTTGTTGCCATTAAATATGGTCTTTCCAGTAGGGGCTGGATCTCTAATATGCCGGGTGGTGTACATGGTACTGGACTTTGGAAGAACATTATGAAAGGTTGGTCTTATTGGTTTGCTCATACTTGTTTCAAAGCTGGTCACGAGGACTCCATTAGTTTTTGGGAGGATCGTTGGATAGCGAATTCCCTCTTAAAATAGCTCTTCCCTGACATTTTCAATTTGACTATCAACAAGGAAGCAACTGTCAAAGAGTCACTCATTTTATCTGACACTGGCTATAGCTGGGATATCAATTTCATTAGAAACATTCAAGATTGGGAAATGGACACATTGGTGAATTAGCTTCAGAGTTAATACCAGGGTGTGGAAGACAAACTATGCTGGCGGCTTACAAATGACTATTGCTTTACTATTTGTTCTTACTACAAGTATCTTATCTTAGCAAAGCTTCACCTTGGGGACTCTAGCTTCTCTTGGCCTTGTGTTTGGAAGCGCTAGGCTCCTCCAAAAGTGAGTTTCTTTTGTTGGTAAGTGGTTTGGGGTAAATTCTCACTTTAGATAACCTGCAGAAAAAGGGATTTCATATGATTAATCGGTGTATCCTTTGCAGGGAAAATTCTGAATCCATCGATCATCTCTTGTTGCATTGTATCTAGTCCCGAAACATATGGAATATCTTTTGCAAGCTTTCTGGGCTGGTTTGGGTTCCTAAGAGCAGTGTCAGGGCTGAGCTATTAGCTTGGAGCAATTTGTCCACCCTTAATACAAAGAAGAAGAATTTGCAATTGGTTCCTATGGCCATTCTTTGGTGCTTATGGAATGAAAGGAATAGGAGGACCTTTGACGACAATATAAAATCTTTTGTTAATGTTGTTACTGCAACAGCCTTCTTGAGGCTATTTCTATTGCCTCCTCGTAATTGGATGCACTTTCTTGGTGCCTTTGAATAAAATTACTTTGATATGAATATCTCTTGATTTATTCTATGTAATATTCATTGTAATTATCCCTTCATTACCATGATTTAGTTTCCATGTGTGGTAAGGAAACTCTTCACATGTACATGTATATATGATTGACTCATATCATCAATACAATTACATAAGATTCATACGAACCATTGAATTCTTCAGTAAGTTGTTAGGAAAAACATTTATAAAAAATAAAAGACATTGGTTTCAACTCACATATCAAGCGAATCTATTTTGAGACACACTCTCATAGGCTGAATGCGTGGTAATTGGTTTATGTTGAAAAAGAGATATCATTGTGCTAGAGTTTTATCATGTAAGAGGAAGCATAATATTACAGTACGGTGAGTTCCTCATTTATATACAACTTAAAAGCTTATATTTTTTTGGAGTCATCATTTGCCCATACGACATATGAATGTGTTAGAGATTTATCATGTACGACTACTACTATTACAGTGCAATGGATGAGTTCTTAATTTATATACAATGCTTAAAAGCTTATATTTCTTTTTGAGTCATCTCCATGTGCAGGCTCTCTAATTGTCTCAACGTGTTAGAGATGTGCTCGTGTTAGAGATGTGCTAGAGATTTACCATGTAAGGCGAATCTTAATATTATAATCTTCCCCATTTATATACGTATGATATTCAAAATGTTTAAATTTATACCTCAGTTTCCATTTGTTTGTTCTGCCAATCCTTCTGGTTTATTTGTGCAAAAACTCTCTCTCTCATATACGACTGATTGTTCAGGATGAGTGGATATTATACCCTACCGCCACTCCTATCCCTCCTTCAACCACCACCATAGCCACTACCACCGCCAGCGCCATATCCCCCACCACCACCACCACCACCACCACCTTACTCCTACCTTTACCCTCTACCACCTCCGTCTACCTATCCACAACACTACTATGGACATCACCTCCCATACCCCACCTTCCAATACCCTTTACTTTACCAACAACCACTTCACAACCCTTACTTTTATCATCATACCTTCCCTCAGCCTCCACCACCTCCACCTGCCCTACCATTCCCACCACCTTTGTAACACCTGCCCTCACCACAACAGATTTCACCGACACCCCACACCACAAATACCTCTGTCACCACCTATACAACCCTTATCACCTCCACCACCACCACCACCACAACCACTCCCACAACATCTTCCACAAAAGCCATCACTACCAACCCAGCCTAACTCTAACCAATGGTGGTCGTCCCTCTTCCCCCATTGTGTCGATGTAGATGAAGACACCTCCTAAGGCCAACAACTCAAGACTGATAATTGGCCGGGACATTTGTTGCGGAGCAATCAAGGGTCAGTAAAGAGACTTGTTGTTGTAGACAACAAATCCTTCGATTTGGAGATTGTAGGAAGATCAACGGACTGACTTCGAATAATTGAGAAATCTAAAGGTCGGATATTTTCTATAACAATAGACCATGCTGTAACTCAGTGGCTCTGCAACTGCATGAGGGAGTTTCTACAGCAAAGGCCAAATCTCCTCGGCTTCATAATTATAGATCAAGAGATAGAAAATGGATTTTTCTGTCTCAATCAAACCAAAGTGGAAAACTATGGTCTATTGAGGAAATCTCGGGTAAAAGGACTTGGAAGATCCTCATCCCTGAGGGCCCAAATGGTTTAGGTTGGAAGCAAATGGAAGACTCAATCTTGGATTTGGCTTCTTCGGTTATGATGGTGACACAAAGAATTGATAAATCTTTGATGAAGGAGCCTCAGAAGGTGGGGTTGTCCAAGTTGTGGTCACTGCTAGCAAAGTGAATTCTCTGCCAACTTTAGAAAACACAAATACCTTGTTGGAAAATGATTCTTGAACAATCTGAAAAGATAGCAGTGGTAAGGGGAACGATGACTCTGTTTTCTTTGAAAAAGTCACTGACAAGGGTAAAGGTAAAGTTTCCATGACGTACCACGAGATTCAAAATTCAAAACAAATTTATGAATGGGCCAGCCCGAGGAGTTCTTGAAAAACACTTCCAAGCCCACAAAAAAACTCTACAAAGCTAAATCTGATAATAGTAGCCCCAGTAACACTCTTAAGCCCACCAACGCTGGCCGTAGTCATAGCCCAACCCAAGAAAACCTCCAAATCTCCAGAAGTTACTTTGTCCCTCTTTGTGATATTGACCACGAAGGCCACAACGGTGAGGTTGGGAAGAACGCTCTAATAGAGGTGGAAAGGAGTTAGAATGAGTTGGTTTATGATTTAGAAGGGGCTAGTGAGGGTTTATATGATGATTTTTCAATGGAGGATGTCCAAAGAAATCCTTCATGTACTTCATTAGTGGATGACTAAAATTCTTTCTATGGTTGTGCGGAGGAGATGTTCACTTCTTTGACCCTTACAATCGACTAGATAGTTTCTTTTGATGATTCTTGCTCGTCTCTTTTGCCTTTAACTATTGACACTTCAAACTATAGAGAAATAGGTAACGATTCAGAGGCGTATTACATCCAAAACGCTGATTTCAATACCAAATGGCTTGTGCAGAAGTTCTGGCAAATGAAAAAAACCCCTTGACATTTCCTGCTATGGTAATGGAGAAGGAGGCCTATGTCTTTTTGATGGAATTAGAGAAGCGGAGAAAGAAAGACCAGGAGAGGAAATTGTCAGACCAACTGGCTAGTCCAAGGAAAGTCCTCGATAAGAACATAGAATTGAAAAGGCTTGAATACTTTATTTAATATGGAAAGAATCCTGCAAAAAGGGGAGCTGGATTAGGAGGCAGCAAGGGGTAGTAATTTTCTATGTCTACCAAAATTATCAGTTGGAATGTTAGGGGGCTCAATGACCATGTTAAAAGGGCTTCAATTGAGCACTTTCTTAATAATTGGAAGTGTCAGGTTCTTTGTCTCCAAGAAACCAAAGTTGAGGTTTTCAATTTGGCTCCTTACCAGCAAGTGGGACAGCAGGAGGTGTTGCTATTCTCTGGAAAAGTAATCATGTCAACCTTCAAAGACATCACATAGGGAAGTTTTCTATCTCTGCTATTTTTACTTCTATTTCTGATAATTTTTGTTGGGCTTTTATTGGTGTTTATGGTCCGATTATTAACATCAGCCATAGTGTTCTTTTGGATGAGATTTCTCAATTTAGAACCACTTGGCAAGGTCCTTGGATTATTGGTGGGGATTTCAATGATGTGGTCTACACTCATAAGAGTTCAGGAGGAGACAACAGAGATTCTATCATAATGAGGACTTTTCAATGACTTATCTTCAACCATAGTTTGAGGAATCCTTCTCTTTCTAATGGTGATTTCACCTAGTCGAATATGAGATCTAATGCTTCTCTTTCTAGGCTGGACATATTCCTGTTCTCTTTGGATTGGGAAGACCATTTTGGTTGCAATCTCTTCTTCCCAGACCTCTCTCAGATCATCATCCTATCATTCTTGAATGTGGTACCATTAAATGGGGTCTTGCACCTTTTCGATTTCAAAATTTTTGGCTCTAGAACCAAAATCTTGAGGAGTTAATTAGAGAGTGGTGGTCCTCTTGTCAACCCATTGGTTTCGCTAGTTTTTAGCTAGCGGCAAAGCTTAAATTCATCAAGACAAAACTTAAACAGTGGAATCAACGTACTTATGGCAACATCGGTCTTCAAATTGACTCTTTGGTTAGTGAGATTGAGGGCCTTGACATTGCTGAACAACAAACTTGGGAATCTCATTGAGTTTTATAGAGCTAAAAGTGAGTCCAATAAAAGTTAGCTTTCAAGACTTTTATGGATGGAGGAACTTTCCTGGAAGCAAAAGTCTAGAATCCAATGGTTGTAGCCTAGAGGTAAGAATACTAAGTTCTTTCACAAAATGGCCAACGCCCTTAGGAATCAAATCACATCAAATGTCTTCGTGTGAATGGTGTTACTGTGGAGAATGAAAGTGCCATTAAATTTGGTATTACTAAGTTTTACAAAAATTTGTTTCATGAAAATGTTAGTTGGAGACCTTCCATAGATGAGCTTCCTTTGGACAAAATTAGTGAGGATGATGTGTCTTGGTTGGAGAGACCTTTTGATAAAGATGAAGTAAAGGTTTCCCTGGATGATTGCAATGGGGAGAAGTCCCAAGGCCCCGATGGGCTACCATGAAGTTTTTCAAGAAGTTTTGGCATATTGTGAAAACTGATGTTCTTTTATTCTTCTTTGAATTCCACAACAATGCATAATTTTTTGAGGTCTTAAATACTACCTTTGTCACCCTAATTATTAAAGATTATCGTCCCATTAGCCTTCTGGGCAACGTTTATAAATGGCTGGCTAATGTGTTCACCAGAGGGCTTAGAAAGGTCATTGGCAAGGTCAATAACCCAGCTCAACATGCTTATGTGGAGGGTAGACAAATTCTCGATGCATCCTTAATCGTGAATGAGTTGGTGGACTTCTGCTCAAAAACAAAAAGTGATGGTCGGATGTGTAAGTTGGATATGGAAAAAGCTTTTGACAACCTGAATTGGGAGTTTCTACTCAAAGTGATGGAGAAGAAAGGCTTCAAGCATAAATGGCTCCTTTGGATAAGGAAATGCAATGCTTCAGCCTCCTTTGCTGTTTTAGTGAATGGAGCTGCTTCTGATTTTTTCATTTCCTAAGGTGTCAAACAAGGAAATCCACTCTCCTCTTTCCTTTTTATTCTTGCCATGGATATTTTAAGTGTGATGCTTGATAGGACGGTGAGCAATGGTTTCTTAGAAGGGGCAAAGATAAGCAATAATAGTGGTGAAGTTTGCATTTCAAACCTACTCTATGATGACGATACTTTGGTCTTAAGTCTACCAACGCTGGCCCTAGTCATAGCCCAACCCAAGAATACCTGTTAATCTCGAGAAGCTACTTCGTCCCTCTTTGTGAGATCGACCACGAAGGCCATAAAGGTGAGGTTGGGGAGAATGCTCTAATAGAGGTGTAAAGGAGTGAGAATGATCTGGTTTATGATTTGGAAGATGCTAGTGAGGGTTTATATGATAATTTTTCAATGGAGGATGTCCAATGAAATCCTTCATGTACTTCATCAGTGGATGACTAAAATTCTTTCTATAGCCGTGTGGAGGAGACGTTCACTTCTTTGACCTCTGTAATTGACCAGATAGTTCCTTTTGATGATTCTTACTCGTCTTCTATGCCTTTAGCTGTTGACACTTCAAATTGTAGAGAAACTGGTAACGATTCAGAGGTGTATTACATCCAAAATGCTTATTTCAGTACCAAATGGCTTGTGCAGAAGTTCTCGCAAATGAAAAAAACCCTAGACATTTCCTACCATGGTATGGAGAAGGATGCCTATGTCTTTTTGATGGAATAAAAGAAGCGGAGAAAGAAAGACCAGGAGAGGAAACAGTCGGACCAACTGGCTAGTCCAAGGAAAGTTTCCAATGAGAAAAGAGAATTGAAAATGCTTGAATGCTTTATCAAATATGGAAAGAATCCCGCAAAAAGGGGAGCTGGATTAGAAGGCAGCAAAGGGCAATAATTTTCTATGTCTACCAAAATTATCAGTTGGAATGTTAGGGGGCTCAACGACCAGGTTAAAAGGGCTTCAATTAATCATTTTCTCAATAATTGAAAGTGTCAGGTTCTTTGTCTCCAAGAAACCAAAGTTGAGGTTTTCAATTTGGCTCGATTTAGATCTATATGGGGTTGGAAAGATGGTAGTTATATCTCCTTACTAGCAAGTGGGACAGCAGGTGGTGTTGCTATTCTCTGGAGAAGTAATCATGTCAACCTTCAAAGACATCACATAGGGAAGTTTTCTATCTCTGTTATTTTTACTTCTATTTTCGATAATTTTTGTTGGGCTTTTATTGGTGTTTATGGTCCGACTACTAACATCAGCCATAGTGTTCTTTGGGATGAGATTTCTCAATTTAGAACCACTTGGCAAGGTCCTTGGGTTGTTGATGGGGATTTCAATGATGTGGTCTACATTCATGAGAGATCAATAGGAGACAACAAAGATTCTATCAGAATGAGGACATTTCAATAGTTTATCTTCAACCGTAGTTTGAGGAATCCTTCTCTTTCTAATGGTGATTTCACCTGGTTGAATATGAGATCTAATGCTTCTCATTCTAGGCTAGACATATTCCTATTCTCTTTGGATTGGGAAGACCACTTTGGTTGCATCAAGCAATCTCTTCTTCCCAGACCTCTCTCAGATCATCATCCTATCAGTCTTGAATGTGGTACCATTAAATTAGGTATTGCGCCTTTTCGATTTCAAAATTTTGGCTCCAGAACCAAAATCTTGAGGAGTTAATTAGAGAGTAGTGGTCCTCTTGCCAACCCATTGGTTTCGTTAGTTTTTAGCTAGCGGAAAAACTTAAATTCATCAAGGCAAAACTCAAACAGTGAAATCAGAGTACTTATGGCAACATCGATCTTCAAATTGACTCTCTGGTTAGTGAGATTGAGGGCCTTAACATTGCTGAACAACAACTTGGGTATCTCATTGAGTTTTATAGAGCTAAAAGAGAGTCCAATAAAAGTTACCTTTCAAGACTTTTATGGCAGGAGGAACTTTGCTGGATGCAAAAATCTAGAATCCAATGGCTGGCAGTTAGAGATAAGAATACTAAATTCTTACACATAATGGCCACTGCCCCTAGGAATCGAAATCACATCAAATCTCTTCGTATGAATGGTGTTACTGTGGAGAATGAAAGTGCCATTAAATTTGGTATTACTGAGTTTTACAAAAATCTGTTTCATGAAAATGTTAGTTGAAGACCTTCCATAGATGAGCTTCCTTTGGACAAAATTAGTGGGGATGATGCGTCTTGGTTGGAGAGACCCTTTGATAAAGATGAAGTAAAGGCTGCACTGGATGATTGCAATGGGGAGAGGTCTCAAGGCCCCAATGGGTTACCATGGAGTTTTTCAAGAAGTTTTGACATATTGTGAAAGCTTATGTTCTTTTATTCTTCTCTGAATTCCACAACAATGCAGAATTTGTCGAGGTTTTAAATACTACCTTCATCACCCTCATTATTAAAGATTATCGTCCCATTAGCCTTCTGGGCAGCGTTTATAAATGGTTGGCGAAAGTGGTATTGTGAAAATTCACAAGCGTACGATTCGCACAATAGTAATAATGATAAGTAAGATCGTTTCCCACAGAGATTGATTGAAATTCACTAAGTACGAATTATGATTGACCCTAAATTCTATTTGAATAATTGAAAACTGATTTTCTAATTAAACTATAACTAGAAATTAAAACCTGAGCAATTAAAAGTCGGTAACTTGAAATCAAGAGAAAGAGTGCTAGGGCATCTAATTTCACCATCACCAATCCTACTCTACTCCTTTGGTAAACTAATTCTAATTATTATCCATGTTGACAGTCGATTTTCCTAACATATTCAACACTCCATTCTTGGTTATATTGAAGTACCTTTACTAGCAATTCCTGTTATTCCTAACACTCGAATTCAACTAATAAAAATCCATTAAGCTCTAGGGACAATCATGTAGCAACCACATAGGCCGTGCCCCTATATTCCTGTGGTTCATGTAACCTATGGTATCTATTATCAGAAGCATAAATCTAAACATCTCCTTCCAATCTCAGTTCAGAATATCAAATCATTCAAATATTGATAAGGTATTTGAAAGTATTAAACACACCAATAGATACTCAACATGAAAATAATAACTATTAATTAGCATAACCAAAATTATAGAATATTCATGGCTCGGTTACATTAGAGCTCTAGCAAAAGAGTTTAGCCACTCATGCTGTAAGAAACAAGAAAACTAAATAATAACAATTCATGAAACTAAGAACACAAGAGAACAAAGAAAAGCTAGAGAGAATTGTGGCTCTCCCACCTCCCCAAACTGCTGCACGTGCACCTCCTTTTATACTCAATACAAGCTTCCTTCAATTCTCACTTCTAGTTGAATTTTGATTTCCTAATTCAGTTACAAAGCAAACTTCCTTCTTTATAATTTCTAATGCCAATCGGACACACTTGTTTGACTTCTCTTTGGTTTCCTTCTTTTGCTTTGTCTCACGTGCACTTTTCTTATTTCCTCAAATTCATATTCTTTCCTTGTCTTTCTAGCCGCCTATAACTCCCCTTCTACTATGAGTGGCTTCTTTGGTGGGCTTCAATGATCAAACATGAAATAAGTCATTTTCAACATTTTGCATAGCTTAGCCTGCCAAACAAACCCACAATTCTTTATGCAATAATCATCTTAATTCCAATGAAAAAGAGACAAAACTAGTGTAAGGTGAGGTATAAAAATAGATAAAATATGATGTTAACAGGATTTTCTACTCAAAGTGAAGGAGAAGAAAGGCTTCAAGCATAAATGGCTCTCTTGGATAAGGAAATGCAATGCTTCAGCCTGCTTTGCTGTTTTAGTGAATGGATCTGGTTCTGATTTTTTCGTATCTTCAAAAGGTGTTAAACAAGGAAATCTGCTCTCCTCTTTCCTTTTTATTCTTGCCATGGATATTTTAAGTGTGATGCTTGATAGGACGGTGAACCATGGTTTCTTAGAAGGGGCAAAGATAAGCAATAATAGTGGTGAAGTTTGCATTTCAAACCTACTCTATGCTGACGATACTTTGGTATTTTGTGGAGCCAATGAGGATCAAATTCTCAACCTTAGAGTAATTCTTTTGGGTTTTGAGTCTGTTTCTGGTCTCAAAGTTAACCTTGGAAAAAGTAATATAATTCCTATTGGTTCGTTCACTAATACTGAGGATCTTGCTAGCATCTTGGCATGAGGTACCATTAACCTCCCTACTCAGTATCTTGGCCTTACTTTAGGTGCCAAATTTAAAGACTCAAGCATTTGGGAACCAATAATAGGAAATTTTGACCAAAAGCTTGTTGGTTGGAAAGGAAACCTCTTGTTCAAAGCGGGTAGATTGACTTTAATCAAAAGTACTCTTACAAGTCTTCCAATATATCTAATGTCCCTTTTTCCTATGCCGGCTCATGTGGTAAAAAGAATTGACGATAGCCAATGTAGATTCCTTTGGAGAGACACCATTGAGCATAAAAGATTTCACTTGATTAAGTGGGATACAATAAAATTTCCTAGGGACAATGGAAGCTTGCGAATTCTCTCCTTGGTTGTTTTGAACCAAGCGCTACTGGGAAAGTGGTTTTGGAGGTTCTGTATTGGTAGAAATCAGTTGTGGAGGCAGGTTATTGCCATTAAATATAGCCTTTCCAGTAGGGGATGGATGGATCTCTAATATGCCAAGCGGTTTACATGGTACTGGACTTTGGAAGAACATTATGAAGGGTTGGTCTTATTGGTTTGCTCATACTTGTTTCAAAGCTGGTCACGAGGACTCCATTAGTTTTTGGGAGGATCGTTGGATAGTGAATTCCCTCTTAAACCAACTCTTCCCTGACATTTTCAATTTGACTATCAACAAGGAAGCAACTGTCAAAGAGTCGCTCATTTTATCTGACTCTGGCTATAGCTGGGATATCAATTTCATTAGAAACATTCAAGATTGGGAAATGGACACAATGCTAAATTTCTGGGACTTGATTTATAGCTTCAGAGTCAATACCAGGGTGTGGAAGACAAACTATGCTGGCAGCTTACAAATGACTATTGCTTTACTATTAGTTCTTACTACAAGTATCTTATCTTAGCAAAGCTTCACCTTGGGGACTCTAGCTTCTCTTGGCCTTGTGTTTGGAAGCCCTAGGCTCCTCCAAAAGTCATTTTATTTTGTAGGGTAGTGGTTTGGGGTAAAATTCTCACTTTAGATAACCTGTAGAAAAAGAGGTTTCTTATGATTAATCGGTGTATCCTTCGCAGGGAAAATTCTGAACCCATTGATCATCTCTTGTTGTATTGTATTTGGTCCCGAAATATATGAAATATCTTTTGCAAGTTTGCTGGGCTGGCTTGGGTTCCATAGCAACGTTAGGGCTGAGCTATTAGCTTGGAGCAATCTGTCCACCCTTAATACAAAGAAGAAGAATTTGCAACTGGTTCCTATGACCATTCTTTGGTGCTTATGGAATGAAAGGAATAGGAGGACCTTTGACGACAATATAAAATCTTTTGTTAATGTTGTTACTGCAACAGCCTTCTTGAGGCTATTTCTATTGCCTCCTCGTAATTTGGTGCCCTTTCTTGGTGCCTTTGAATAAAATTATTTTCCTTTCAAAAAAAATAAATTTTATAGCCCATGTCACGTTGGTGGTAATCAATAAAAAATAAAAATCTATTTGTATGGTAGTTTTTTTAACTCTTAAAACATATATATGGTAATACTAACTTGATTATAATAATTTTATTAGTGTGTATATAGATGATTAGATCCTTATCCTTACTTTAGACCCTATGTAAGAATTCTTGTATATATATGAGAGAGAGAGGAATTTTTCTATGCGCACTTAAAATACACATTACTTTTTAAGGGTGTAGATGAGTGAAATGATAAGTGAGACCGATGATTTTGGGTCCCACATGTTTTAAAACATAAATACGTCTTTTAAGTGCGCATAGAAAAATTCTTATATATTTTACATTAAAAAAAACTTATCAAAATAATAGACTCTTTTAAAGTCTTTACTTAATATAGGAATTCTTATATGCGCACTTAAATGACGCACTTAAAATACGTACATATATTTTCACCATTGATTTGAAACATATGATACTCAAAGCAGTGGAACTGACTCGCCATTTCACTCATCTACACCTTAAAAAGTGGTGTGTATTTTAAGTGCGCAAGATAGATGTTCATAGGAGAATTCCTCATTGGTTAATTATTTAAAATATAAACATCCAAAACTAGAAATTAAAACTTCGAACTACAAAATAATTTTGCAATTTAAATCTAAATCTAAATGTTAAGATAATTTTATTATTTTTTATTCTATTTAATTCACTCAAATAAGATTGATGGTTCCAACACCATCGAATTGAAATACCTTATTTGATCCGTTTGAAAAATCAGTGAGGAGAGATTAAAACTACCATTATTTTTCATTGACCAAATATATAATTTACGTTTCATTTTTTTAATGTATTTCCAATTGAAGCTAGATTATCCTTTAACAAATTACAAATTATACTACAAACGTAGATACAAGTTAACAACATTCTCCAGAAATTTGTCCTAAGCTATTTTTGAGACTGACAAATATAATAACTTCCTCAAAAGTAATGATGTCTACAATCAATTTCATTTTTTGAGATAAAAAATAACTTACCAATCGATCGGTTATTGACAATTTCATCAGTTATTTCGGGATTTCAATGGATTTTTCGATCAATCCTCACTAACAATATCTTTGACGATAACCGATCAATCGGTTCGATTCGAACGGTTAATTTGGACAGCGCTACTTAAAACTATTTATATAAACTTTTGATCCGCAAACAATCGGAAGGCTTTTATTTTGTATCCATTTCCTTTCTTCCTCATCAAATCTTCATCAGCTCCATCCCCAAACAATCGGTTTTGGATGATTGCATCTTCACCCACTTGTCTAACTCAACAAAAAACAATCCGACTATTCCGGCTGCTTCCCCTGTGAGTTCCCATTAGGAGGGCTCAGCGTCTAGCGATGCATGGAAGAAGCATTTTTAAGACGGCAGCCAACCACAATGGTTCTCTATATCAACTCATATATAACAAGATATGATAAAGACCGAAAATACCAAACAAAAGTTAAGTATCTTATGCCATACAGGAAAAATAAAAATTTCAACAGAATCCCACCAAACCAAGTTAAATTTACTCCGTCAATCTACAGACCTCAAACTATGGACTGAACTCACCTTTAAAAGATGATAAATTCCTGACCGCGTTCCCCAAATCAAATAGTCATAATCATGGAGTAAAAGATAATTTAGTTGGTCCTCCTGCATAAACTCCTCAACTAATATGCACATCTGTGATACTTGCCCTAGATACCGATTCTTTTCGCATTTCCACTAAAGCTTTTGCTACGGTTAGTCCAGCCTGTAAAACAGCAAGGCAGCCAGAGGTAGCATGAGATGAAGAGATAACAGCCCTCTTATGAGACAGATAGGATGAGGCAATCAAACGAAATTCAAAAGGCGCCCAAGGAGGGTGTTTGAACCATACCCAAAAATGCACGGTAAGGAAACTGTGACTTTCACTGCTATATTCTGCATTTAGCGGGAAAAAAAAAAGTTTGCACTAACCCAAAAGAAAAATCTTTGAACCCATACCCCAAAAACCTAAAATATGCTCCACAGACAAGCTTATTGTTTTACAGGGACATAAAGGATAAAAATGAAAATGGAAATTTATTACATGAAATGAATTTTAGAACTAAGCCGATAAGCTCAAGTGAAATCAAGATCGCCTATGTAACAATCTTGGAATTAGACATGGACTAGGACTGCAGATGCAAATGAACCTTCTCATATTACAATCTACGAAAGCATTTTTACACCATGTGACCCATAAGAAATCAAATAACAAGTATGTCCTTTTTTCCCCTCTTTCTTTCTTTGAATGTAATTTTTTTTTATTGTAGACAAACAAGGTAAAAACCAGAGAGCTCCAAATAGGTGATGTTGGGAGGCTCAAGAACATAATTACTGTGGAAAGTATACCAAAGCTTAAGACACAGTAAAGATATCAAAATTTAGACTCCTCCGAGTTGAAATCCTGCTTCCAAATCATAATAAGTAGGTGGATAATTCAAACATTAGCAATATCTTTTCTCAATGTTAAAAGCAATTTAATGGCCTAGTAAAAAAAAAAGGAAAAGCAGAAAAAACATTGTCTGAAAGCTTGAGTGCTTACATTGAGTCCAGATGGTTCTAACCAACCAGCTCATCAAAACCGCGTTATCTGCTGTGGCATGTGAGAAGCAGTTGTCTGTGAAGCCAACTGTTCAGAACTGGCCGGTCTTATCAGGTGGTTAGCAACAACTGGATTGCTCGGTCCCTGTCTGATAATCTCTTTAGGATTATTTGTATTCATTTCTGAGGGTGAAGATCCCATGAGTGCATGTACCTGGACTCAACATTTTGCACATTGAGGAAAAGGCTTTAGCAGCCTTTGACCAAAGTATACAAATTAAACCAAGGTAGCGGCAGTTAATTTTACCATAGCAAGACGCTTCTTGTGAAGATCACTTGATACCTGCATATTGAATCCAACTAGTCAGAATATATCTCTAAGTACATCAATACAACTCAATTATAAGAATTTTTTCTTGTTTTATAAACATTAAAAACATACCCTATAGACCTGATGTGACGAGAGAGGGGGAGAGAGGGGGAGAGAGAGAGAGAGAGATTAACAGGCATTAAGAGTTGAGACTTTGTTGTGTGTTAAAATTGAATAGAGATATTATTAAAAATATGGACAAGCTCGAAGAGATATATAAACTTAGCTATCGCTACATGGAACATGTTCATACCATCTTAAACGGTTTCCTCGCAACTTATCTTCAATTGGTGTTACTCCTACCTTAGATCTCTTAATCTCATTTTCTATTCTATATTTCCTAGTGTGACCACACATCCAATAAAACATTCGTGTTTCTACCACATGCATTTTTTGGATATATTCTCTTAATAGCCCAAAACTCAAAACCATAGATCATCACAGGTTGTATAGTTTGAGCTATAGAATTTTTACTTCAATCTTAAATGAATCATTCAGTCGCATAAAACCCCAAATGCATTCCTCCACTTCATCCACCAGTTTTTAATCCTACTAACTATATCCTCACTCACTAATGTCTCCATCATCTTGAAAATCGAGCCAAGATATTTACGTTACTTTTTGTTACTTCTCTCCCATCTAATTCGATTTTTTGTTCGTTCCCTTGTTTGCTTTTACTAAACTTACATTTCATAAATTCACTTTTAGTTTTATTTAATTTAAATCATTTGGACTCTGAGGCTTACCTCTATATTTCGAGTTTTGAGTTTAACTCTTAATATTGTCTCATCCACTAGAACTATATCATCCGCAAACAACATGCACCAAAATACCTAGCCTTAGTGTCGACCCTTGGGGCAAACCTATTGTGATGGTAAATTCCCCTGTAACTCCTCCATTAGTCTTAACACTAGCTACGGCTCCTTCATACATATCCTCGATCACAGTAATATAACTAATTGCTCTTTTCTCTAAAACCCACCACATTACTTCCTAGGCACCTATCATGTCTTCTCCGAGTCTAAAATTACTAAAGGAGGTCTTTTTCTTTGTCTATATTTTCTTAAGTCCACTTAATAAAAATATTGCCTCCATTGTGGATTGTCCCAAACTCCCAGCGTAAAACCAAATTGGTTTTCAGAATATCGTAGATACCGATCTCAAACTTCGTTCCAAAACTCTTTTCCAAAATTTCAATATGTGGCTTATAAGCTTGGTACCCCTATAATTAGTACAACTTTGGATATCACATTTGTTCTTGTATATAAGTACTATAGTGTTTCTCCTCCATTCATCAGGCATCCTACAAGTTTTAATAACTTGAATAAATAGCTTAGTTAGTCATACTAATATATTATACCTATATCACCTACGTATTTCCACACTTCAATTGGAATTCCATCAGATCTCTAGGCTTTACCCCTTTCATCTCCCAAGTAATTTTATGTGCATAAAAAAATGATAAACCAATATTTGAAACTTCAAGAAAAGAAGTCAAGTGCTTACTGGTTTTCTTTGGTACTTCTGCTCCTCAGTCGAATATCCTGGGATGCTCAACTTCCAATTTTTCTCTGCACAAAGGGTATCCTTAATCAGGGTAAGGCTTCATCGGCAACAAATGAATTAAGATAAGCAAATGTACTGATACCATTCTGATTTGAACTCAAGCACTAATATATCTTGCAATCCTAAGCTATAAAAGTAAAGCACCAAGAAAAGGGATATGCACTTCGGCCACCTTTCATTCTAGGAAACTGCTTTCCATATAAGTAAAACAAATTACTCAGTACTTTTTTATTTTTCGAATTGAAAGAACAAGAATTCTCAATAAAAATAAAATGAAATTAGCACTAAGCCTTGCTCGTCCCTTTTGAGCTCATATGGGAATCATTACCCCATCCATTTATTCTAGAGGAGGAGCTGCAAAAGAAGCATAACAGAAGTAGATTTATCAAAGGAACTCATGCTAGGATTTTGTAACTGACACTTGGAGCTGAGAGCAGCGAATCTCATAGTCAAATCAGCTATGCGAACTGAGAAATTTAGAAAGTCAAATTTCTCGTAAGGAAACCATCTGATGATAGAACCAAATACACAGGATAGCACTTCAACATAGCAGCACAGATATAATTGACTTTTTCTAATGATTCCTAGGCTCGCCTTTTAGTTCCTTGATTTGATCCAACAATTATAATTGTAAACATAAATATGAATACAATTCTCATTCCTTCCCACAATGTCGTAAAAGTGTGATAGTTCTGCTAGTCCAAGTCCTTAGAGTGTGATAGTTCTGTTAATCCAAGCCCAAACTTACACCACCACAAACATTTAATTCTCAGGATTCACAACCAAGTCATATTTATGCAGATCGAGAAAATCACGTTCGGATACTCTCCCTGCCATAGATGCATGTCACCCGCGCTCGATGAACATGCACATCAAGCGAGAGTTCACGCGGTCCTAAATTAAGTCTAAGAGTATAAAGTTGTAGTATTCACAACCAATACATATTTCAGCAGATAAGCAAATTTGGTCCACCTAGAGGAAAAGCACAATGCCCTGATAGTTCTTTAATTGTTCTATTTGCCTGCCAGAAGCACACAGATATAATCACATCACTAAGAGTTAAGAGTTAAGAATTAAAATTTACCCTAACTGAGGAGTCATCATTGACAAGAGTTCATAATCAATGTGCACCTAATAACTGCAAGACATGAGCTCCAACAATTGCATTCTAAAGAGCTAGAGTTTGTTTCTTGTGTAAAGAAAATGAAGGCTTCTCTCCGCTGGAAGGAATATGGAGTACAAAATGGCAGAAAACCTACTTTAACCTAAGCAAGGTGTAACTAGGCCACTGTCAGTACAATAACAAGACAACAAGGTTTCTTCTCATAACTCATTGCAGTGGTTGCCAAACCCAAGGAAAATTTTTCAATAGTCCCAGAGCAACAGCTCACTTTTATCAAATACATGTAGGATCCACTAGCCAATCCCATCAATGCAACTCACATGAATCTGAACAGAGGGAATATTGCACGAGGATTACCAACAAGTTCCTGGATCACAAGACCCCTTGCATACTTAGCTATATTTGTGGAGACAAAAATTTGCTCTAAAATCTCCATGTGAACACATCACCATCCAAAACAACTATTGGCTATGGCAGGGACCAGGATCGGGATCATTTGTCAAGCATGAGTTCTACTAAATAACAAATACTTTCTACATATCAAATCATATATTTCTAATTTACTTTTCTGCCATAAAACAAAGCAATACTGAGGGATTTTATGCTCCTTAGTTACATGTTTCCAGCTTTTTGCTTTTCAGATCGTCCAATTTGTAAAATTTAATAAAGTATCCCACCAATGCTGTACCCACATTTCTATCCATGCTAAATACATATTTACTAATCAGAAAAAAGAAAATAAAAATAAACAAATAGATAGATAAGAAAAATCAAATTTGCCTTCTATAACATATTGGATGAGTCTCTTATCTGTCACATTAGAGTTTATCTGTTACATTAGAGTTCATTAACAGATCCGTGCCTTTACTTCTTTTTAATTGCCATTCACACAAGTATATTCACAAATTCACTTCCAATATATGCGTATGTGTGTGAGTGTGTATTCCAATTGATAACTACGTAGCCCAAATCCAAAATAGTTAAACCAGTGATGAGCAACGAGTCAATGACCCTTATCATATTCTTATACAAATGTATATCATTTACTCAAGCGATGTATTGCAACGCAGTACCAACCTAAGTGTAGCAATAAATCCTTGGACTCAATAGTTGAAGAGTTTCTGTGCTTAGCCAAAGTGCAAGCGAAGGTGGTCACCTGCAATTAAAAAAAGAAAAAGAATATTTTTCTTGTGAAAGAATATCTTACTCTTAGCAAAACTGACTGTATGGTTAGCAAAAAAGGGATGAAATATGAATCTATGTATGTCCAATCTCTCTTAAAATTTTCTGATGTCTAAATGATAAAAGTTAATTTACACCAACAAGAGAAACAATTCCCTGGATAATTAAGCAAGTAACCACAAAACAACAGCACAAAATAATCCTAAAAATGCACTACATAAATGGCAGTGACAGATTGTTTTCAATATTGATCACATCGACTACAAAAGTTTGCTGGATGAAGACATATCAGATAAGCTTACTATCTCTCAACTTGGATGGCAACCTAGGCCAAATAAGTTATCTGTTGTCACTTGTCAGTGGTTTATGATCAATCTTAATCTCAAAAATAAGATATCATGTCTGTTGCCATATGAAATACTATCTAACTTGTTAGGCAATTCTATCACGGTAGAATATTCAAAATATGCGGTGCACTTCCAATCACCAAAAAAAAGGAGCACGTCTATATATTATTTATGCTTTTTTGTTAGGCACTGACAAATAATAAATATTCTACAAGGAAAAATGTCAGATATGTTAGCAATCCTCACAGAGTCGATGAAGTCATCAGCAATTTCCAAAAGACGATCTTCAACTTCGGGATCCAGCTTTCCCTGTGGATCCACCTGACCATAACCGAAGAACCATTAATTACCATAGTGATGATATGAAAGGAAAAAGGACCCTAACCAAAAATTATATTTTAAAAAACCAATAAGAATAAAGTAGAATGCAAAATATACCTGTGAAACCAAATCCTGTATCTTTCTCTTCCCAACGAGTTGATTTGTTGCTTCTGTGCCATGACTTGAACTCCCTCCAGGTGTAGTCGTGCCAGACGCAGTAGCATCTGGCTGTGATCCCGTCAAACTAAGAGACTTCTGTCCCGCAGGTCCTTGCATCCTTGGAGACTGCTGCTGATGCATGGGCATTTGTTGTTGAATCTGTTGCTGTAATTGAATTTGTTGTTGCTGTTGTTGATGTTGAATTTGTTGCTGTTGCTGTTGCTGCTGCTGCTGCAGTTGTAGTTGCTGCTGCTGACTGAGCTGCAGGTGCCCCATTGGTGACTGCTGTTGCACTAGCTGGGATAATTGCTGTGCGTTCAAGGACATTGAATTTGGGTGTAACTGCGAAGATGAAGCCAATTGCTGCTGCAAGAGAACCTGTGACTGCCTCTGGTGTTGTTGAAGACGGAATGAAGGTGATCCAGGACCAGAAATTGCTGGCATTTGCTTCAACCATTGCTGGTGTGACAAAGAGTTCTGCATCAAAGCTGGCTGTCCATTCTGAGCCAGCCCAGACAGTTGGGAGTTCATGAAAGCCAGTGATGATGTCCTTGGTAAGTTTTGAAGCTACAATTATTGAATATGAATTCCCAGTTAATTATAAAGGTGGATTCACTAAAAACACTAACAGGGAGGGGGAAAAAAGCAAACAAAGCAAAGCAAAAACTTACGACACAGGTTTTAGGCATTAAATAGTCTGAACTATAATTTCACACTGATGTTAAATGCTGCAGCTCAAATATCACCTTTGAGCAAAAAAGGGCAAATTATTTTTTTTTCCGTAAAGAAACTTTATTGGAAACAAAGAAACATATCACGACGAATAAAATATGTTATGATCACAAAACGTAACAAAGATCAACTCACAAAGTGATCAATTTTTGGGTTGATTGAGGTGATCCAACCTCATATTAGGGTTAATTCAAGGAAATCTGGCCTCCTTAATATTTTTATTCATAAAGGTAATGCCTTATATAGTGGTCATCACCAACCAAAGTACAACAGGAAATAAATTAGCAAATCATACAAATATGTCGATCCCAATTTAGAGGTCCTAGGAAAGGGAAAAATAGCAAGGTCATTGATTCTTTATTCATGGCCTAGAATCACCTATAATCCCAACTCACATTCCTTCCCTCTTCAAAAACATTATCCTCGAGGTTTGTGTTTGGAGATTCAAATATTCAACACCTGAAAACTAGGCAAAACCAAACCAATGCCTTGGATAATTTCAATTCATCCCAATAAGCACTCATCAAGACAGACTTTGGATACCCTTCTTGATGCTAAGAACACATATTCAACAAATTTCTTGACAATTCAAAAACAAGATCATCATATTCCACTACATAAGATAGGGTTATTTTCTTCCTTTTACTTGAAATTGAGTTGTTTTTTTTTTTTTTCCGTGGACTCGTCTCCTACCATTGGTGTCACATTTCTCTCCTTTTCTTTTTCCACCATTAATATTGGCGTGAAGGTATTCTCCTCAACTTTCACCTTCTCAATCTTTGACATCGACTTGTTTGGCAATCCATTTTCTCTATCTGTTCCTGTAAGGTAGAGATTTTGCTTACCAATACTTCTTGTTTTTTGAATCGAGATATCAGGATCCGCAAGGAAAGATTCATTGGTTTCATGACCGATTTTTGTTGATATCTTATTGATCTTGATGCTCATCTTCTCGTCCGGCCTCCTAGATGAACTATCGACTTTGGCCTTTGTTTCTTTTTCTTGCACACACTTTTCCACTATCGTCTTTATCATCTTATCTAGCAAGCTTGTGATTCTGGCTAACTTATGGTTGATCTGATCCCACTGTTGATCGGCTATGCCTCGCTCCAACACCAATTGTTACCACAAAAAATTCTAACGCGCGATCAGCTCGAAAGTTTTATCAATTTTTGGGTTGTTTGAGGTGACCCAACCTCCTATTAGGGTTCATTCGAGGAAACCTAGCCTCCTTCAAACATACGTTTGATTAAACGATTCCTCCATATTTTTATTCATAAAGGTAATGCCTTATATATAGGTCATCACCAACCACATTACAATTCGAACCCAATTAAAGCTCCGAGGAAGAAAGCAAAATAAATCACTAATACTATTAATTAACCAAACAAATAGCTACTCAATTAATTCGTTATTCAAAGTTTAGAATGACCCATAATCCCAACTTGGAACAAAAAACAAGGACCAAAACAAGAGAGTTCCCAACAAGAACACCCAACGACCTAGGACTATGCCCCTTTAAACTAAAGTTATGAAAGAAATTATTACAATATCCAGATAACCATAGTTTTACACTAGCAAGCCAATTTTCTATGAAATGGTTTTGTGAAGCTTTTTTGTCAGAAAATATATGTTGTTCCTTTTAAGCCAGAAGGCGGTCATCTGCAAGCTCAGAAGAAATCTTCTTTTAGTTCTTTTCATACCAAGCCAGCCCAAGCTATAAACTCAGACACCAAGCTACACTAGAGAGCCAATTGATCCAAATCAGGTGCCACTTAGTGCTCCAGATCTGTCTTGTCCAAAGTAATGAAGAAAGATGTGGCTAAGTGACTGTCCATTTTACACAAATAGCATCTGTTGGTGAGGGTGACCTCTTTCTATATATAATTTATGGTCAGAATTTTTTTTCCATACGGCTACCCACATGAAGGAAGACACTCTGGGAGAGAATTCGATATCCAACTCCAACGGATATCTGGCCTGCCCACATTGTGTTTATCTCTAGCAAGCTCGTCATAAGAAGATTTAACTGCAAATCGTACCTAATTCCCAGTCACGCACAAATCTAGAGAAGCTGATATTTCAACAAATAACTAGATCCAGCGGAAGAGAGGGTGGTCACTGATTAGAGTCCTTTTCTATAGCAAGATTGAAAAGAGTTGGCAATTTAGATTTAAGAGAGGAAGTGCCAACCCAAACATCAAACCAGAGCCTGACTTTGTTCCCCCTATGTACCTTAAGGTAATACATTTTCCCAACCATTCCCCTGCCTACCTTTAAGTCCCTATTGGAGAGCAATGGATATATTATACAAGCAGTAATATGTTTGTGGTTTATCAATAACATTGTCAAGGAAACATATTTAACCAAAAATCACCCACACTGCATCAAAAGACAGCATGAGAATGCGAACTTAAAAACCAAGATTCTAAAAGAGATTTTTCTTTTATACATTGTTGATGCTGCTAAAGTATTGGGCATTTCTATCAATGAAATAAGTGCGCAAACAATGTAGGAGTGCTTCTGTATAACTATGCACAATGAAACATTATTAACTCAAGCCAAAATTACCAAATAATGCTTATGGTAATTGAGAGGCTTTAGAACTTAAGAAGTTGAGCATAGAGGATCTACTATTCTTAATATAAGTACGAATTTTGCAAGTTCTATGTATGTGAATTGATTACAAGCAAAAAATGTAAGGATATATGGGTAATCCAAGGCAGATAAAGCGCATCAAAATTTACCAAGCATTTGTCACTTTGGTATCTGAGAAATTCAAAAATATGAATATAAGTAGACTTGCACGCCAATGGGATATCCTAAAGAAACCATTCCACGACAAGAGTAAGACGAGATTGAACAGCAAAATGTAGTTTCCTGCAGGAGAGAGAGGGGGAGGATATATAGATGCACAAGCATATGCACTCACATACACACCCACACATGTTTCTTCATCGTAATGAGAGTATACTTATACCTGAGAAGATGTGGGCAGATTTTGTTGTGACAGTTGCTGCCTCATTTGTCCAGGGTTCATCCGCTGTTGAGAATATGGAAGAGTACCATTAGGTCTTAGTTGTGAGGTCAAATTGAGTGAACCCATCATTCCCATTGCTTGCATTCCCTGTGATGGCTGGCCAGCAGAATTACCAAGAAGAAATTGAGACCCTTGGACTAACCCAGCTTTCTGCCTCGGCTACAATCAGAAGCTTAAGTTTCCTTAGAGACCATAATCCTTTGCATTATGAAACAATATATGTATAAAGTGCTAATTATTGCAAAGTCAACCACCCCAATACATTATTCAATTAAAAAAGTATGGCATGTCAACAACAATCCATTACACAATAATGATGATGATGATGATGATGATGATCAAAGAATTCATCAGTGATAGAAAATCTTGGTTCACTTGGATTAAAATTTCCTATGTAGTTGATTATACTTGCATTATATAGAAAGGCACATATACGAGTGATTAAAATACATAAAGCAGCCTTGAAATATTCCATCAATTCATGGATAACACTTGGATAACAAAAATCTGGTCCAAAACTCACATTGTTGTAATCAGTATTATTAACTGTTAGTGTATTCCTGTTTGCACATCATTCACTTGGCTAGAAGCCTAGAACTATAACCTTGTAGGTATTAGATTGCTAAACACAAAATAAGACCCCAGCATAGCTTCCAAACACAAATCACCCACTGGAAAACCAGAAACTCTATGCTAAACAAGATAGCACACATATGCATACGATTACCAACTACAAATATTTCTTCACGCATTCACAGCTGAGCCAAATTTCTCTTCCGAAAGGCAAAAACAATTACTTCAAAACCACAAAACATCAAATGCAAAGATATCATAATGCACCAATAAGAAAATTCAAAGTATTCTCTGACTCTCTAACAACTAAGATATATCACAATATCTATCCTAAAATCAACTACTATTTCCGAATCAAAATTACAAAACCAAATAATTCTTCCGACTAGCATTGGCTATCAAAAATTTCACAAGGTAGGATGAGAAAAAGTGGTAAGAACTCAATTGATTACCGAGGCTAGTAGCTGGGGCTGCAAGTTCAATTGAGCAGCAGCAGCACCTGTGAGCATTGGCAGGTGCCCGTTCTGGCCCATAAGTGCTGACCGTTGCAAATTGGACCCACCCATCTGCTGATTCTGTTGTTGAACAGTAGGAGAGCCACCAAAATTCATTTGCCCATATATCCCCTGTTGTTGCTGCTGTCTCAGAATGGTGCCTAATTGTGCCTGCTGCTGCTGTGCGTTCATCTCCTGGTTTAAGCGAGACATTGATGGTGATCGCTGGAGGGATTGCGCAATTTGGTAGCTATTGGCGTTCCGGGATTGCACAATTTGGGGTTGTTGCTGCTGCTGTTGTTGTTGTTGAGAGAGAGGAGGGAGAGCTGGAGAGGATATTTGTTGTTGCTGTTGCGCTTGTTGTTGTTGTTGGACGTCGAGGGAGGGAGAAGGGATTTGTGGGTTTTGAGGGATATTTGCGACATTTGTCACGTTTGATGCGGCTGGTTGTTGTTGCGGTGGCGGCGTCGGCGCTGGTGCTTGAGACGGTGTTTGCGGTTGTGGTGGTGGTGGTGGCGTGGATGCTGTGGATGGGTCCATTGATTTGGGGGATAAGGTTGAATTTTCCTCCATCACAATCCTTCTTCCCTAAATTTGACTTTCTAGGCCTTGCCTTCTCTGCTAATCAATTATGATCTCGCGAGTTTATTTTCTTCTATGAACAGTGTGTTCTTCGACGGAAAGCTTAGACTTTGAGGTTTGACGAAGAAAGAGGAGTGAGGGAGGGAAGATAATATCTGGGCCGTACATGTCAGCGATTGGACCAGGTGGCACGTGGAATGGTGGGGTCACAGGATCAAGTTGAAGTCAAATAATAAGTTGGAAATCACTAGGCTTTTATTGGTACGGTTACCGTTACCAAACACGGAATATCGTTACCATATTGATTCTTTCGGTAACTCAAAAAATGTAACCATTACCATTACCGATGGTCGGTATACCGATCGATCGGTAACGGTAAGTCGATAATTGGTAAATTTACCAATTCTTAAAACCTATTTAAAAAGGAGAAAAAAAAAATGCATCAAGTAGCATTGTGCTTAATAGTCATTGTATGAGATTACAACACTTTCATCTTGCCTACAATATCAATAATAAAATTGATAGATTAATGAGAAGGATCATTGTGCTACATGTAAATCAGAGAAAATACCTATCAATTGGAGAAAAAAAGAAAGGAGAATTCACATAACTTTATTCCAACAATCTATAACAGAAAATCTTTTATTTCATTAATTTTTAATATTTTTAGTATCCGAAGTGTTTTAAACTCCATAGCAGAAAAGTTAGAAGAAACAAGATAAATAAAAGATAAAAGACCATAACGGAAAGGGAGAAGAAAAGCCAGTAATCAAAACCAACAAAGCATTTTATTATGTAACAAACACTGCTTTAAAGTTAATGAAATTGCTACGAGTGATATATAAATGATAACCCTAAAAATAATCAATGGTCTAGATTAAATTAGATCAATCTAATGGTCATAATTAAATAAAACTAAAACTAAAATTAAAACTAACAATAATATTAATATATATTTAATATATATGTCGGTAATCGGGAAATTTACAGGTTTTGAACTTTGCTTACCGTTACCGTTACCGAAGTCATCGGTAAATTTACTGTACCGAACAATTGGTAACGGTATACCAGTCTTCTGCTATTTTTGGTAACCAATACGTCGGTAATGGTATACCAATGGATAATTTACCATACCAATAACAGCCCTAGAAATCACATAGGACTCCAATCCTTGCTCCAATTAGGAATTAGGGTTTAAAATTTAGAATTTAAAATTTAAATAAATTGTTTGCTGATAGGGTACTTGCCCTCCATCAGTTATCATTACCTTGAATTCTGCAGTTTTTTCCAATTGTCATCCCATTTGCTTAACTAATTTTGAACTCACAAAATTATGAGTAATACCTGAATCTATTAAAACTATGACTGGATGAGTCTTTACAGTTCCTTCAACCTTCATAGTTTTAACTTCCTGGAAATCAGCTATTCCATAATAGGCACAAACACTGAGTTCCATTTGCATAGCAGTAGGCTGTGACTCCTCAACTACATTTGTCTCCCTGTCATCATTTTCATCTTCAAAATTAACTTCCAACAACAACAATTGTTTCTTAGCACACTGATGCCCTCTGTCATATTTTTCATTACAATAGAAACAAAGACCTTTCAACCTCTTCTCCTGATATTCTTCTGAAGATAATTTTTTAACAGAACTATCTGGATTGAATCTCTTAAGTGGCACATCGGCATGTTTTGGTAAAACAGTAGATATTGTTTGATTTCTTGAATGTACTGTTTTAGGCAACAAATTGCGACTATTACTATTCAACTTAGAATCAATCTGTAATGCAATAGCAATAGCATCATGAACAGACTCTGGTTTCCACAATTTCACATCATATCTAAGCTCATCCTTCAAACCACCCAAGAAACAATTCTTCAACATTTCAGGACTTAGACCAACAGCTCTAGTAGCTAACCTCCTAAATTCTCTCACATAATCTTTTAAACTACCAGTTTGTTGCAGTTTGAACAATGCTTCCATACTATTATCAAATTCAGTAGGACCATACTCTCTACAAAAAATTTTTGTAAAATCTTCCCACCGAGGAGTAGTATGTATGTAGTCAACCCAATGAAACCACTGAAGCACCTCATTTTCAAGATTAAAAGAGCATACCAGTACCTTCTGTTGTTCAGGAGTCCCATAGAAATTGAAATATTGCTCAGCTTTGTAGATCCACACAACTGGGTCATCTCCTTCTGAAAAACGAGGGAAATCAAGTTTGTGCCAATTTCCTCTCGGTTGAACTCCTCGTAGTTCTTGGATTTCACCCTTCTTGTTAGCACGTGCCAACCCTAACTCACTGCGTTCGTCATCTTCAACAAGAAGTGAATCTTGTTTGTTCAAATCCATCTTTCCTTTTGGCTCCTTGACTGGCAATCGCGCATCCAGCTTTGCATCGACCATGGCCGAAAACTTAGCGATGTCTCCAAGAATGGTATCCAAAGTTGCTGATAATTTCTCCATATTAGCTTCCATTGTAGACATGCGATTATCCATTGTTGATCTGGTATTCTTACGAGTCATATACAGGCAGGGAATTCGAGGATCAACGGCTTCGATACCAATTGATACACTCTTGCATCCTGGACCTTGTATAACAAGAAATGGTGAAGAGGGAAGAAGAAGAGAAAGAACAATTGTCTATTATCAAGTCTGTTCATACAAAACTAACTTCCCGCTAATATACTTCCTAAACCCACTTAACTATCCTGGACAGGTGGCACCACAACCACCTTTGGATGATAGACCCCATACAGTATACGTGTCAACATCCTATATACTGGATCCTATCACATCGTCGTCGGAATCACAAAATCACTGTCAAACCCGTTTAAGAGAGAGAAAGAGGAGAGAGAGAAAAAATCGTGAAAACAAGAGGGTGTTTTTGAAAAATTTAAAAAGTTTTGGTATTTAATTAATTAATTCATCTTTTCACTGTAGTCCCTACAGTTTTTACAGAAATGCCATTGTACCTTTATAAGACATATACACGTATTAAACTTAAAAAAAACGTAACTAATTCCATTTAACTCCGATTAAGGTGATTCTTGTCCCAAAAATTTTCTTTTTAAATCCCCCACTTATGAAAAATATTTTCAGATTTTTATCTTAATTTAATTTTGATTTTCCTCAAATCCCGGTTCACAATCATCGAGGTTCACTCCACCTCGATCAACGCGTCAAAAAACTATGAATAGTGTAAAAATCAGGTCAGGATATTACAAAAGGTAACCTAGTTGCATATTCATTTAGCAAGGAGAGTAGTACTCTAGCATGTGTGGAGATGGTTATAATTGAAGAGCTCCCATTTAGGTTTGTGGAAGGGATAGGATTTAAACGATTTATGAAAGAGGTCTAACCTAAATTTGATCCACCATCTCATTCAACTGTTGCTAGGAAAGTTTGGAGTGTTTATCTAGATCGTAAGGCTACCTTCAAAAGTATCCTCTCTGCCAACAACCAAAGAGTCTCTCTTACTACTGATACGTGGACTTCGATTCAAAACATCAACTATATGGCTCTAACGGCCCATTTCATTGATGACGATTGGAAGTTGCATAAAAAAATTCTGAACTTTTGTCAAATTACCAACCACAAAGGTGATGCCATTGTGAAACCTATTGAGAAGTGTTGGAGTCACAGTTGACAATGCATCAGCTAACGACGATGCTATTAGGTATGTTGCAAGACAATTGAGGCATTGGAAAACTTTACAATTTGAGGGGGATCTTTTACACATGAGGTGTTGTGCACATATCATCAATCTAATTGTTTTAGATGGATTGAGTGAAATGCATAGCTCAATTAAGAGTATTTGCAAAGATTTTAAGTTTACAAGATCCTCTCCATTGAGGTTGGAAAAGTTTCGACAATGTTTAGTGTTGGAGAAAATTGATAGCAAAGGTCTTATGCCTTTGGAGTGCAAAACTAGGTGGAATTCAATTTATATGATGTTAGAGGCAGCGTTGAAGGTGCAAAGGGCCTTTGAGAGATTGGAGGAGGAGTCCACTGATTATGTGTGCTATTTTGATAGTAATGATAATGATGATGAGAATCAGCTTAGTAAGAGAAGAAGGGTTGATGATGTAAGAAGGAAACTCATGCCTCCTAGTGCCTCAGATTGGTCTTTTGCTAGGGCTTTTGTGAAGTTTCCAAAATTCTATGATGCAACTTTGAAGCTTAGTTCCTACAAAATGGTGATAGCTAATGTGCCTTTCCATGAGATTTATATGATGACTGATGCATTGAAAAAAGCAATGAGAAGTGATGATGAATTCTTAAAGAAGGTTGCAACTTCAATGAAAGCAAAGTTTGACAAGTATTGAGATAATATCAAAGATATCAACCAAGTTGTGGTTTTGGCAATAGTTCTTGATCCTCATTACAAAATGGACCTAGTCCAATGGGGATTTAAATTCTTTGAAGATGAACCAACAATGGTTGAAGGGTTGGTGTGTAGAGTGAAAACTCTCTTATTCAACATGTATGAAGATTATAAAGAGGATACTTCGGGAGTTGCTCAATGGAATATGGAGGCTACTAATGAGAATGAGAGAAATGTAAATGAAGAGGAGGGAGATGCAAATTTGGAGTTGTTTATGAGAAGAAGAAAACAGAGAGATAGGGTTCAAATTAGAAATGAAGTTGATAAGTATTTATTGGAGGCGGCCAAGAACCCTAAAAATCTTGGATTTAATTTATTGGATTGGTAGAAAGAAAACCAGTTAAGGTATCCAATCCTATCCAAGATTGCTAGGGATATATTTGCTGCTCCGTTGTCAAGTGTGCCTTCAGAATCAGTATTTAGTGTTGGGAAGCGAGTTGTGAATCCTTTTCGGGCTTGTTTGACTCCCAAAACAGTGGAGAACCTCATTTGCTGCAATGATTGGATCTGATGTGAACCTTTTGACTTCTACAAAGAACCCACTGAAGATGCAATTGAATTATATGAATGGTGCAAGCAAATAGAAAAAGGTTTGTCCTTAACTGCTATTGTCTACTAATTATAGTCTTCTAATGTTCTATTAATTATAATCATATATGTCAAAAACTAGTAAAACCAACAATATTGAATTTTCAAAACTATTACCAGTACTGATGTTAGCGATAAAAATATCATACCGAAGAATTAATAACGGTATACCACCGTATTGTCTTGCTCGGTAACCAAAGGCTTGGTAATGATACAATATTTCAGTAAATACTGTTACAATAATACCCCTACTTAGACCAATAAAACAATCCGGATCGATTCAAAATCGCAAAATTGGTAAGATAGTACAATCTTAGTTTCTAATTTTACAATCTTACAATCCAATTTTACAACATAATTATTGTGCTTTAGGTTTTGCATCTCGCTTTTCATAGTTCTTTGAAGGTCTTAGAAAATTACACTTTTGTGTCATATTAACATGTCCATAAGTAGCATTGGCTCGATAGCTCGAGTTTAGGCCTATACCAGATGTCCAAAGAACATGCTTGTAGGATGTCCTTGTCGATTAACAAAAAAAAATGTCCATAAATAAATAATAACCATATTTTAATTTTTATTATCTTTTGAATATTATATTATGCTAATTATTTGTATAGAAATAAGATTTTGTATTTATTCTTTTTTCAAATTTTATAAAATCTTGTAATTTAACGATTATATTTTGGTGGCCTTCCATCGATCTTATATATATATTGTAAATACATATTAGTTGGTTAAAACAATTTTTGTTAGTTGTAATTGCTTTTGTTGAGCTGGCACATTAGCTTACGTGGCTTAGTTAAGTCAGTGCATTATAGTATATTAGTCTGTAAAACCTGGTCATTGGCAATTATGAATATACATGAGTAAAGTTCTTCTTCAAGTTTCCTTCCCTGTTCTCTATATTCTTCTTCCTTGTTTCTCCATCTTCTTTGCTAAGGTTTATGTTAGAATAGGGGTTTAAAAATTGGTATCAGAGGTTTCGATCCAATTTTTGACCTAGTTTTCCCTACCTGTGCATGCCGCGCCATCAAACTCGTCTTGCTACCATGAATACTCGATTTGCAACAATTGAAATTGCGTTGGAACAATTATCTGTGATTGTCTAGAAAATTCATCCAAAATGGATGAAGATCCATTGTAGTCTAGGATCGATAATCTGCGAAGGGATCTTCTTAAGCAGAATGAGGAGCATATTGAATTGGTATATGATAAGTTGCATCGTGATCTATTGAAGCAAAAAGAAGTTGAATTAGGTTATGTGGATGAAGAGAATAGATCCGAATCTAGTCTGAAGTGTCTAGTCAAGAGAATGGAAGGGCAAGATTGATAGGTATGATAATATCTAGTGTTTTGGTAGAAATATTCCCCTCTTAAGCTTCCTTTAAATAAATAATGAGTGTATTTATGTTTTGATTTGTATTTTTGATAGGTTGATTGCGGTTTGGATGAAAAGTGATGAAAAAAGGGCTGAACTGAAGAAAATGTCCACCGACCTTCGTGTGTTCAAATACTTGTAACTTTTTGTCACGTTATCGGAATCAAGCGAAATAAAAGGAATTGGAAACTAGACATCTCAAGCTTTCCGTAGACGCTAAAATCGTGCAAATCGGACATCGTATGGAGATTTTGGAATCATTCCACGCCTAGGCGCAATATTTGTGCACGCCCAGTATCACTCCTGCACGCCCAGTCCAGCGAGTTGGGGCGTGAATTTGAAGTTGTGCACGCCTAGGATTGCGCCTAGGATTGCGCCTAGGCGTGCGCCTAGGCGTGGTGCACCTAGGCGTGAATACAACGCGCCTAGGCGCAAAAGACAGTTTTTGAGATGTTTTAATTCGCGAACTTGCTGAGCCGGACGACACTTTTAGACCTAGAACTGATTTTCTGGGGAGCGAAACCAGAGGGGGAAGGCGACTCTTGGAGCTAGGAGAAGAGATTCTTCAGCTCAACTTGGATCTACTCAACTAATTGGGTTTATTCATGATTTTCTCATCTCTCCTTTTGTGTTTTTCTCTCATTATGTGTAACTAAATCTCTTGTGCCAAGGCTAGGTTGAAGCCTTGGGTTTGATGACTTTGTTTATGACTTGATTTACATATATATGAGTTGATTTGGGTATAAATCTTGTGTTTCTATGTTTGATTGCAATTTCTTCATGCTTGTGGTGTTTGGCCAACACCTAGGTTTTTTGGATGAAATTGTTTGGAGAATTTGCTTAGACAATAATATGTCAAGTAGATTATGCTTCTTGAAACACTTGATTATGAATGTGTCTCCCTTTAATTAGGTGATAATTTGTATGAATCATAATCTCCATAGAACTTCATGAATTCCTATGCATGTTTAGACCAATAGGATGGCTAGAATGTATTTAGGAATATCCGACCTAGACCAATAAGATGGCTAGTAATCGATTTTAGGGAGATTCGGCTTAAGTGCGCTAAAACCGACTTAGGTACGGATTCGTTATGCCCGAATTAGCAAATATGTGTGTGAATTTATGTCATTCCAAGTCATTTCCCAAGGGGGATTCCGAAGCCTTGGTGTTCATCTCATATTCGTTAAATCATCTCATTTGCATTAGTTGCATCCTCATTCTAAGAAAATACCAAAAACACTTTGCTCTTTGCTTGTTTTAGTTTAATTACCAAACCAAACAATCTTGAGTTGAACTTTACTTTTGTTTGCATTGTCCATACGTACATACAAATATACATTTGGATTAGATATAACACCGTCCCTGTGGATTCGACCCTTGCTTATCATTGTGCTGTAGTCGCCGACTAGTACACTTGCTAGTAAGGTTAATTTAGACCCAACAAGTTTATGGCGCCGTTGCCGGGGACGGTTGCTTATATTTGATCCATTCTTGTTTATATACATAGATACTTACATACTTAGTTTAGCTCTTTCTTACTTGATAATTAGTGATCCTTATACTTTTCTTTCTTGTTTGTAGTTCATGCAAGGAAGGCGTTCTCAAGATACAGAAATTCTTCCTTTCGATCTAGACTTGGAACGTGCACGAAGGAACAAGAGAGACAAGGATTTTCTTGAGGAGAAATCTTCCACTCGTTCTATCTCTCCTCCTATATCCAGCTCTAGTTCATCTAGTGACAACATTTTGGGAGAACATTCTGAACAAGAGAGCATGGCTGAAAATCGTGAGGAAGTTGGCAATAATGCCAACAATGCAAATGCTCCGGTCACCATCATGGACTACTCTATGCCACAATTCTCTACTAGACAATCTTGCATCATATTACCAACCATTCCGCCAAATCTATCTTATGAGCTTAAATGTCATGTGATTAACATGCTCCCATCATTCTCAGGAGTGGAAAATCAAGATGCTAGTGATCACATTGATAATTTTCTAGAAATTTGTGGCACTCAAAAAATTCAAGGCATATCTGAAGAGTTCATACGGTTGAAGTTATTCCCTTTTTCTCTTAAGGAAAGTGCTAAGATCTGGTTCAAGACTTTGCCACCAAATTCTATCACTTCTTGGGATCAACTTTCTGCTAAGTTTATTCAGAAGTTCTATACTCAGTCAAGGACACAGAGGCTTCGGGATCAGATTTTTCATTTCAGGCAGAACAAGGGAGAACCACTTTTTAAGGCTTGGGAGCGATATAAAACTTTATTGATTGGTTGCCCACATCATCAATTCTTGCCATGGCAGATTATATCATACTTTTACCAACATCTGGTTGATGAATGCCGCCATAGGTTAGATGCAGCTGCTGGAGGAAATATTATGGCTAAGGAACCGACTGAAGCCAATGAAATTATTGAGACTGTGGTGGCAAATTCCTCACAATGGGATAATCGTGATCTTGATGCTCCTAGACACATGGTTTATGAGGCTAGTGCTTCAAATTCAGAGATGACATCTGTGGCTAGGAAATTGGATGCGGTAGTGACTTTGCTGACCAGAAATCTGGAGCCTTGTGGAATTTGTGGAGGCACCGATCATCCTACTCATGTATGTTCTAGAAGTGGGACATTTCTTGAAGCGGAAGTTAATGCAGTTCAACCTTTTCATAGGCAGCAGAATGATCCCTTTTCTCACACATATAACCCAGGATGGAAGAATCATCCCAATTTCTCCTATGCTTCACCCCAGAATTTCAATCAAGGGCCCAGACCTTGGCAAGCTCCACGACAAGAACCACCTTCTCAAGATGCAAGGAAGTTTACTATGGAGGACCTTATTTCCCAGCTTGCTCAATCACAAGTCACAATGCAACATTCCCAAGCAGAGATGAGCAAGTCAATGACTCAGTTGTAACAAACTGTTTCCAGTAATACTCAATCTATCGCAAAGCTTGAAATGCAAGTAGGACAACTTGCTCATGCCTTGAGTGAAAGACAGCCAGGAAAGCTGCCGAGTCAACCTGAGGTAAATCCTAAGCAGTATGAGGATGCTAATGCTATTACTGTTTTGCGAAGTGGGAAAAATGTGGATAACAAGATTGAGTATAAAAAGCTTGAAGGTGAGAATCATGATGAGCCTATAGTGGTGGAGCCAAGTGCTTCCAAAATACCTCATGTTGAGAAGGAAAAGCCGGAAGTAGAAGAGTATGTTCCAAAAGTGTCTTTTCCATCTCGTCTTGCCCCAGCTAAGAAAAGCAAGTATAATCGGGATATTTTTGAAGTTTTGAAGAAAGTGGAGATTAATATTCCACTCATTGAGGCAATTAAGTCTATTCCCGCATATGCAAAATTTTTGAAGGAGTTGTGCACTAACAAAAGGAAGATAGGTGATCATGAAGAAGTATTTCTCTCCGAAGAAACGAGTGCTATTTTACAAAAGAAGCTCCCGCCCAAATTAAAAGATCCGGGTAGCTTTACCATTCCTTGTATTATTGGAGAGAAAGAAATTGAAAAGGCCTTGATGAATCTTGGTGCAAGTGTAAATATCATGCCTTATTCTGTTTACACTACTTTGAAGATAGGTGAGTTGAAACCAACTTCAGTCACTCTCCAACTAGCTGATCGCTCTTTAGTGCATCCTTTTGGGTTAGTTGAAGATGTTTTAGTAAAGGTGGGTTATTTTGTTATTCCGGTGGATTTTCTGGTGCTTGATATGGAGGGTGAACCTAATCCGACAAGAGATGTACCACTCATTCTAGGCCGCGGTTTTATGGCTACCACAAAGACCATTATAGATGTGGAAAAGGGCATGCTCACAATGACAGTCTTTGACAAGACCATTGAGTTCAAAATCTTTAAGGCTATGAAGAGTCCGGATGTCATTAGAGAATGCCTTCATGTTGATATGGTAGGCCATGAGAGAGTGAATTTATTGACAAAAACGGCTTCAAGTGATGAGGTTGTGGAATATGTGGTTGGTGATAGCATTGAAAGCAAAAGGACCCCATCATCGCCAATATCCAACGAGCTCGTGGCTACTTCCCTTGTTACTAGCAAGCTATCTCCAACTTTCAAAGGCGTGCGGACAAGAGCAAGGAAGTTGAAAAAGGCACGGTCCAAAACAATGTTGAGAGGTAAAGCAAGTGCTCCTTTTGAGACATTGAAATTGTCTATCCATGGTACTTTCACGATAACGAATTCTAAGATAGAGAAAGGGTGGAAATTTGTGGCTCGCCAACTTGAATTCTGTGGGCCAAATGTTTCGCGGATTCTGAATGGAAAGTATCCTATGCACCATCCTCCTTGATTTGTTTTCCAAGAATTGTTGTGAAGGTGTTGAGGCTTGTGGTGATTTCTCCAAATCAGGTTGTCTCTCTCCTTATCTAAAACAAGTGTTGTGCTTAAGCTTTCTCCCTCCCTTTATTTATTTCCATTGACGACCATGCATGTTCTTAAAGTTTGGGGTGAGAGTTTGCTTAAATTGTTAAGTGTTGATGCATTCTTGATTGATTTTGTAGGTACAACTACGTCTGGCTGAAGACATTAAACTTAGCGCTACTTGGGAGGCAACCCAATGAAGAAAGTTTAAATTTCTGGGCATTATGTTTATAGCCAGACCACGCCTAGGCGCGTATTGTGCACGCCTAGGCGCGTATTGTGCACGCCTAGGCGCGTATTGTGCACGCCTAGGCGCACCTTATACACGCCTAGGCGTGTGTGTTTAAAAAAAAAAAAAAAAAAAAAGGTTCATATGCAAAAGAGGGTGCGTGAAGATGTTGAAGAATTGTGGCCAGGCCAGTACCCCAATCCACTCGATGCATGACTCTAACCCCCAGGTTGTATTGTTTCAGCTTGTCCTCTTTTTAGTGCATTATTACATTGTTATGTTTTGCATTGAGGACAATGCATTCTTTAAAGTGTGGGGTGGTGGACTGCATATGGATTATCTTGTGCGAAATTTCACATGATTTTTGTAGTAGCTGAATTTTAAAAAAAAAATGAAAAATTTGAAAATTTTCAGTGCTTGAATTTTGCATATTGATGGGAGTTTTCTATTGAATTGAGTGCTATACTGAAATGCAGCTGATCTTGGTTTGTGGAACCCATCTTATCCTTCTATATGCTTGTCGTCTACTCTATTGGATAATCACTTGAATTCACTTGCACGAGAATGTGTGCTTGTGGGGTATGACTTGGTGAATAGATGTTAAATGTGGACTTTCTCTAAGATGATCTAGAACACCATGTTAGTGATATTCTTGGCATTAGTTAATTACATGCATGTTAAAAAAAAAAAAAAAATAAATAAATAATAAAATGATGATGATTAAAAGCATGTTCCGCTCTTGTGATCTTGCTGAGTAACCGGGGCTCTTGTCTAACCAACTTGAGTTTCGTGTAAAAAGGTGAGGCAATCATGATGAACATACTAGGCTAGCTTAACTTCGAAGCCTTTTCAACTCGAGTGATTGATCCGAGGTGTGCTTTATCACATAATGCCCTAAACCAACTGGTTGGGAGTCATTGGTTGAGAACTCGTTACATGGGTTGACTAGAAAGCTTAAAGGAGTGAGCATTGCACAGTCCTAGTAAGATGAAAACAAAAAAAAAAATATATATATATATATATATAAAAAAAAAAAGAAGAAGAAGAAGAAGAGAAGTATGTATATAAATAAAAGTGCCTTGGTATTACTAATTGACTGTTCTTGGAATTCTTGGAATGTGACTATGTTTTGTGCCTATGAACTCTTGGAAGCCAAATATTTATACATTTCTTCTTTGCACGCACTTAATGTAGTTGAAGTAATAGAGTAGAAGGATAATCTTCACTGAGTATATGGTTTGGATGAAGTGTGGGGTCTCCACATCTTTTTGATTGGATGGCATTGATGTATGTTGTTTCGATTCGAGAGATTTCTCTCCCATATGTTTGATTTGAGTTATCTTGAAATGTTTGTGGGTGTCGTTCTTGTAAGCCCTCAGGAGACAAAACTCCTCCACTAGGGACACCTAGGGGTTTAAAGGCTTGTTGCATATGCTAAATGCAATCGCGATTCCTGCGTTAGTGAGTTAGGATGTTAGTTGGTAGATGTACTTTGTTTAGTTTTACTTGAGGACAAGTAAGGTTTAAGTGTGGGGTGTTTGATAGGTATGATAATATCTAGTGTTTTGGTAGAAATATTCCCCTCTTAAGCTTCCTTTAAATAAATAATGAGTGTATTCATGTTTTGATTTGTATTTTTGATAGGTTGATTGCGGTTTGGATGAAAAGTGATGAAAAAAGGGCTGAACTGAAGAAAATGTCCACCGACTTTCGTGTGTTCAAATACTTGTAACTTTTTGTAACGTTATCGGAATCAAGCGAAATAAAAGGCATTGGAAACTAGACATCTCAAGCTTTCCGTAGACGCTAAAATCGTGCAAATCGGACGTCGTATGGAGATTTTGGAATCATTCCACGCCTAGGCGCAATATTTGTGCACGCCCAGTATCACTCCTGCACGCCCAGTCCAGCGAGTTGGGGCGTGAATTTGAAGTTGTGCACGCCTAGGATTGCGCCTAGGCGTGCGCCTAGGCGTGGTGCGCCTAGGCGTGAATACAACGCGCCTAGGCGCAAAAGACAGTTTTTGAGATGTTTTAATTCGTGAACTTGCTGAGCCGGACGACACTTTTAGACCTAGAACTGATTTTCTGGGGAGCGAAACCAGAGGGGGAAGGCGACTCTTGGAGCTAGGAGAAGAGATTCTTCAGCTCAACTTGGATCTACTCAACTAATTGGGTTTATTCATGATTTTCTCATCTCTCCTTTTGTGTTTTTCTCTCATTATGTGTAACTAAATCTCTTGTGCCAAGGCTAGGTTGAAGCCTTGGGTTTGATGACTTTGTTTATGACTTGATTTACATATATATGAGTTGATTTGGGTATAAATCTTGTGTTTCTATGTTTGATTGCAATTTCTTCATGCTTGTGGTGTTTGGCCAACACCTAGGTTTTTTGGATGAAATTGTTTGGAGAATTTGCTTAGACAATAATATGTCAAGTAGATTATGCTTCTTGAAACACTTGATTATGAATGTGTCTCCCTTTAATTAGGTGATAATTTGTATGAATCCTAATCTCCATAGAACTTCATGAATTCCTATGCATGTTTAGACCAATAGGATGGCTAGAATGTATTTAGGAATATCCGACCTAGACCAATAAGATGGCTAGTAATCGATTTTAGGGAGATTCGGCTTAAGTGCGCTAAAACCGACTTAGGTACGGATTCGTTATGCCCGAATTAGCAAATATGTGTGTGAATTTATGTCATTCCAAGTCATTTCCCAAGGGGGATTCCGAAGCCTTGGTGTTCATCTCATATTCGTTAAATCAACTCATTTGCATTAGTTGCATCCTCATTCTAAGAAAATACCAAAAACACTTTGCTCTTTGCTTGTTTTAGTTTAATTACCAAACCAAACAATCTTGAGTTGAACTTTACTTTTGTTTGCGTTGTCCATACGTACATACAAATATACATTTGGATTAGATATAACACCGTCCCTGTGGATTCGACCCTTGCTTATCATTGTGCTGTAGTCGCCGACTAGTACACTTGCTAGTAAGGTTAATTTAGACCCAACAAAGATTCTCGAGGTTCTTTTCAAAAACCCCCTTGGCAGAAGGTGGATTTTCCTCGATTTCTTGAAGGCAATGATCCATTAGCCTGGATCCATAAAGCAAATCAATATTTCTTATTCTATGGACTTCCTGCTAATCAAAAAGTGGTTATGGTATCCTTAAATATGGAAAATGAAGCATTGCAATGGTTTAGATGGATGGATTGTTTGCGATCCACTCCAAAATGAGAGGATTTCACTGTTGCGTTTCGCAAGGAATTTGATCCTACTGAGTACAAAGATTGTGCAGACTCTTTATTCAAACTTAAACAGATTGGTAGTCTGAAGGAATATGCAGCAGAATGTCATAGATTGGCTACTCGAACAACTAGTATTTCTCCAAGCTTACCGAAGAGCCGTTTCTTGGGAGGTTTAAAGCCTGAACTCAGGTATGATGTCAAATTATTGAAACCTGAAAATATTCATGAAGCCATAGCTTTTGCAATTCAATTAGATAACAAGCTTCATCATTTCAAAGTTGCATTATCTGTTTCAAAGTCTCTGCCTATCAAGTCTAATAGTAGCACTATGATGTCTTCTGTACCTTCTAGAAGTGTCAGTTCTATTGATAATGTGAGTTTTGTTGGTATTACAAATTCTAAGATTGGACAGAATGAACTTCCCACAAAAAGAATTACCCCAGAAGAAGTACGAGAAAAGAAACAAAAGTGATTTTGTTTCTATTATGATGAAATATATGTGAGAGGCCATAAATGTTCTAGGAAACAATTATTGTTTTTGGAAGTGACTCTGGAGGATGAATATGATGATGAACCGCTAATACAAAATATGGAGGAAAAGAGTGCTCCAATTGCATTTCACCAAATGGAGCTAAGTACTTGTGCTTATTAATTATGGCATTACAACTGTTCAAAATGTTAAAACAATGAAGGTGAGAGGATTTATTAAATCTGTACCAGTATTAATATTGTTGGCTTCTGGTAGTACAATCAATTTCATGGATTCTAGGCTTTTGAAGCAGTGGGTTTGACAGTTGGATAGAACTAGAGAATTCAATGTGATGGTAGTTTATGGTGGGAAAGTTAAGATTATGTTTGGTATCACTTTCAAAAATTTTGAAAACAAAAATAAAAAACAAAAACATAAAACATAAAACGTAAAACATAAAATTGAAACTTGTTTGGTTGAATACTTAAAACTGAAAACAAAAACTGAAAGTATAAAACTGAAATAAAAAATGTGTGTTTATGCTTTTATTTTCATAATAATGGAATATATCCACACCACTATATTTTTCATAACTGCAGCCTTTGCCGTGTCTATTGCAACGTAATTCACCATTGAAAACATCAGCAGAAAGAAAAAAAGATAAGAAATAAAACAAAAACCCAAAGTATATTTGATCATTGTCTTCATATCTCTATGCAATATACAATCAGAAATTTTAAAGAAAGTGCAATCTATAATAAGTGTAACTAGTTATATTTCTAAAACTTTTAAAAGCCATTTTTTCTTGTTTTCAAAAATTTTGAAAACCTGTCTTTGGTTTTCATAAAAACCAAAACAGAAAATACAAACAAACAATATTTTTTGTTTTTATTTTCTATTTTTTGAAAACTAAAACAAAAAACAAGAAACAAAAGTGATACCAAACAGACCCTAAGGGTATGGTTGTTGTTTGAATCAACCTCTTAGTTTAGGTAACTATAAGTTTGCTGCCAACTTTTATGTGTTGCCTTTGGGAGATTGTGATATAGTCTTGGGTGTTCAATGGTTAATGGTTATCATTGATTAGTCCTGTTCTTTGGAATTTTCAAATTTTGACTATGAAATTCACTATGAATGAAAAGGAATATCATTTGGAGGGTGATACACAAACTTATACTGTCATTCAAGAAGGATCATTACATCAGATAGAGAAGGATCTAGCTGGTTCAGGCTTAGGCATGTTACTATTTTCATAATAAATAGTTAGTCCAACTTCATAAACTCATTTGACAAAGGCTCAGTCTGCAGCATTGAGTTTACTTTTGGATACTTACAGTTCAATCTTCTTAGAGCCTCAGACCTTACCTCCAATTAGATGGAATGATCATAGAATTCCTTTGGTGAATGGAGCTAAGCCACCAAGCAGGAGACATTACCGTTATGGGCCTTTGCAAAAAGATGAGATAGAAAAGACGGTTCATGAATTGTTACAGGCTGGCTTCATTAGACCTAGTCACAGTCCCTTTTCAAGTCCAGTCTCCTCTTGGTTAAGAAGAAAGAAGGCATTTGGAGGATGTGCATGGACTATAGAGAGTTGAATCAATTGATAGTGAAAGACAAATACCCAATTCCATTAATTGATGATTTACTGCATGAGTTTTTTGGATCACAATATTTCTCTAAGTTGGATCTAAGGTCAGCATACCATCATATTAGAATGCACAATGATGACATTGAGAAAACAACATTTAGTACACATGATGGGCATTATGAGTTTCTAGTAATACCCTTTGGTTTGACAAATGCTCCTGCAACCTTTCAGGGATTAATGAATGAGATCTTTAAACCATTTTTAAGGAAATCAATTTTGGTTTTCTTGGATGACATTTTAGTATACAGCCACAGTTGGGAAGCTCATCTACAGGATTTGCATAATGCATTTGATATTCTCTGTCAAAATCAGTTCTTGGTCAAGAAATCTAAATGTTCATTTGGTCAAGACAAAGTTGAGTACTTGGGCAATGTAGTGTCTAGAGGAGTAGTAGCAGATCCAGCAAAATTGGAAGCTATAGTCAATTGGCCAGCTCCTAATTCTGTGAAAGAACTTAGGGGATTTCTAGGGTTGTCAGGCTACTGTAGAAAATTTGTTTAAATTTTTTATTTTAAACAAGTTAAAATATTGGGATGGGAAATGAAATAAAGAAGAAAATCATAAATAAAGTAACTAAAATGATATATGTCCATAATTCCATCTTTTTCTTCCTATTGACAAATATGTATTTCACGACTCACGAGAAACATAGTGGTAAAAGGGAGTCTGGGCTGATATGTTCTTATCAATTTTCTTGATCAAAATCTATTGTCTTTCTGCTTCTATAGTTCCCTCCAGATTTGCACAAATGGTGAAAGAGAATGAAGGCATTTTAAGTTGATATGTACAGATCTATTTTCATGATTTTCAAATTTTTTGGGTTAATCGAAATCGAAAAAAAAAAAAGTTTAGTTGTGCCAGCAAAAGAGATGATTTCTTCCATTTTGTTTTAGGTGGTGAGAAAAGTGGGGTCCGTGAGGATATGAGCAAATGCGATCCTATACAACTAGCGTTGAGACTTACCGTATCTAAAGCTTTTGGGTGAACTCATGAAGCATGATGTGTTTGAGTGGACCAAGGCGATAATCAAATTTTCTTAGACTTGTTTATTACATTGATACTGTAATTAATTACATTCAAAGTGTAATAAGACCCTGCTAAGATAACTAAGCCACCAACGTCAAGTTTAATCACAAGTGTTTTATTACATTGACAGAGTAACATTTATATATAAAGTGTAATAAGCCTCTGCCAAACTAAATAAGCCAACACTGTCAAGTTTACTCACCAAGTGGCTTATTACATTATAGTGTAATTAAATACATTGACAGTGTAACTAATTATATTGACAGTGTAATAAGAACCAACCAAATTTTACAAGCCACTACTATATGTTTAATAAGGACCTGCCAAATTTAAATTGGTGTAACTTGTTATTTACATTACATTAACAACTAGTTATGAAGCAACGATATTCATGAACCTAATTACATTGTCCCACACCCTAATTACATTGCGCACTGACAGTGTATTTAACTCTGTGCATACGCATGATCAAAATTAACACCAATCCCCTAAATCACAGAAGAAACAAGCCCAAAACCCATAGTATACCCACCGCATAGCCACTGACAACTCCCATATTAGCTCCAACAAGCCGCAAACCCATATTACCATAAATAAAATCCCTAACCCACACAACAATGATAATAACCCAATACCCAAAGATCATGAAATTGAAGAGAAGCTTCTTAGGCGATGGCCATAGTTTGAGAATTTACAACCAGAACCCAAATCATAAAATTGGAGAGAAGCTTCTTGACGACTTTGTGGGATTTTGCTGATAGATCTGGTGACCAATGACGGTTGAGAGCGTTTGGGGTTTGATCCAAGTGGTACGACGAATTCTTTTGGGAGTGACGGGAGTCTGATTTCGTCATTGGACGACAAATGGAGAGTTGCGTGGAGAGGGAGAGAGAGGAGAGAGAATGAAATTTGGAATTTCAAGAGATAAGAAGGCTAGGTATAGTTCTGGCTCTCCGATATTTGCCATGCTGGAAAGTCTATTTGGCATGCCACATGTTTATATAAGTTTATGAATGTTTATATTATGTATGTGTAATGCTTCCAATAAAGTAATTCAAATTGAAAAAAATAAATACTTTTTATCCTGATATCACATGGTTGACCAAGACCAGTGCACCACCCCAATTAAAACAGAGCCCTATTACTTGAATACACCAATAATTGGTGAACTCAGTATAATCAACATCTTTACAAAGGTCCTACAAATGTTCCTTGGTAGGCCAATTTCATGATCTACAGAATAAACAAACTCTACTCAAGGAGAGGCTATTAGGATAAATATTTTATTTAAGAGTAAATCATTCTTTACAATAATGATATACTTACGGGGTTAGCAAAGAAATGTTTCTGATAAATTGAGTCTGATGATCCTATGAAGCCACTTCCAATGAGGCTACCCAATATGGTAGGGACTCCACTGGATGTACTTTGTCTCTGATTCCGCACAATCAGGTGTTTGTCAAGAACCATTGCCTCTAGAAGCTTTCTAGTGATCTGCCATCCATTTAGAACATGCATCAGCATTCACCAATCCGTAGAAACAAAAAAAAAACTTACAATTTACATTTGATGAAAATTATGTCAAAGATCAAGGTATTAATAAAACCATGTATGATATTATTTCCTGTGAGCTACGAAACACGAAAACAGAAAGGTGCTCTTTCATCTGTTAACATCATTGAAAAAGTGCAGAAGTGAACTTTGACAGATAATCCTGGATGGGTGAAAACAAGCTAGATTATGGATTCAGACAACCTGTTGCTGATGTATAAAATCTACAATTGATTTATTTCACTCGACCTTGTGGATCATCAATTAAACGACAAAGCTCTTTTAAGTTTACTTCCAGCCCAGCACTTTTATATTACATTTTCATCTTCAACCACATACACAACATTATATTCATACCTGGGGATTCAATTTGTCCATCCGGCGGATAATATCATCCTGCACAATATAGAAAAGCTCAACACTTCAAAAAATTTGGCTCAAATAGTTACAATAAAAAAGATAAACATGTTCAAAGGTACATATGAGGTTGGGAAAGCTGTTCGAGTAGAAATAGAATGTGATAACATAAAAGAAAAGCACAACTGAGACAGCATCTACCTCTTTTGCGCCAGGATTTTGCATAACAATTCCAAGAATATGACTTGCGAGTGTCTTGTATGCAGGCCAGTTCATGGTCCCATCTGCAGAAGAGAATGCGCAACATCCATCCATGTCCGTTGCTTCCGGTACATTAACATTGTCCCGTAGACAACTTTCATTCATGTTGTTGTCTTGATTTATATCCAAGGGTCGAGCAGCCTCCTTGGAATGATTCAGAATAGTGACTCTGTGAGCACCATGAAGACACATTCCTAACTTTGCATCTGATTTCTCACTAGCTATATCATCTAAAGAATAGCCTGCCAAGGCTTCCAGAGGCGACCTGCCAGAATCCCCTGCCATGGGGACATTGCTAACAAGATTGGCATTTTCATTCATATGGACATGTGATGGGCCGTTGCCGGTATAATGGCCTGAAGTGGCATGGAACTCATAGGCCTTATTGAGAAGTTCGCTGATGCTGTCCTTCCCATTCTTGAACAATTCTACAGCTTTCGCTCTTGAAGTCGTTGCACGATCCACCAATAACATGATGCCAGGAAAGCCTTTTTCTCGGCGACCATCACAAGATTCGAAATTATCAATGCTCTGTTGCAAGCTTTTCAAGCCTTCAGGTTCTCCAACACCTTCCTCTGGCAACAATGGTAAAATAGATAATTCGCCTGAAGAAACTAAAGCAAACAAATGAAAAATGTCCCCACCCTGTAAATCTGCAGTGAGTTTCACCCGTTTAACCATGAGATCGTCTTCATTTTCTTGAAGCCAATTAGAAAATTTATCAGCACGTTTTCCAGTATGAAATGGAAATTGAGATCTAGAGAAACATCCAGCTCTTCTGGATGCCTCTATCGCAGCCATATTCTTGCAACAGAGAACCTTTTCAAAGGCTACTTTAATCTTTTCATCTGCGAAATCATCCCACAATTCTTCCTTTAAACTTGTGCCATGCTTGTGTTCAATATCATTCAACAAATTCCTCTTAAGACCTATTCCCGAGGAACATTGCATGTATTGTCCACAATCAACATTTACTGACCTGTTATGGATCTTCTCCAGGTACTTCTCATATCTTTTGGAAACAATGTTACAGAGCCTCATTAGAGCTTTTCTAAATTTCATGTCTTGCTTCAGTAATGCCATTCTTCTTCGGCAAAAACTTGGTGGTGCAGGAAGGTGGCTAAGTGATGCCCAACATATGCGGTTATATTTTGCTCCAAGAGCTACTCGGTGTCTTACATATTGGATGATCAGTTGCCTGAAAAAAGATGATCGCTTAAGCAAAGAGAAATAACACAAAAGAACTGATAAGAATACAAATCTCTTTACACAGTTAAAAGGAATCAAATGCATAAGCCTCATGCTCTGAAAGTTTCTAAATGAAGATGATTAAAACTATCACTATGGAATGTGAGCCTCTTCAGTATGATAAATTTTTACTTGGAATTCCTGCAGTTGCAAACCTTGACAGATCATCATCACCTAAGCCTTTTCCACAAATAGGTTTGCCATTCGTTCCTATTCCACAAATAGTTTTGCCATTCATTCCTATCTAGAGCTTACACTCTCCATGATCCGACAAAGTCGAAATCCTTCCTGATTACTTTCATCTGTCTCTTTTGGTTTCCCTCCTCTTTTTACCGTCTCCTATTTTAATTTTTTCAATGGTCACCCGCACTGCTATCTCGACTTTGTATGTGCACGAGCTATCTTAAACAATTTTCTCACATCTCATTTCTTATTCACAAAATATATAGCCCAATGGTAGAGTTGCAAGGTGCAACCTAGAGGTCATAGGTTCAATTCTTCCAAAAAGCCATATTATATGGGGTAAGGACTGCGTACATCCAGTTTGTCCCAGACCCCGGAGCCTTGTGTCCGGGAGTTGTTTACCTTTACCTTTTTCTTGTTTGCATTATCCCTACCCTATATTAAAAAGTCTAATTTGTTATCCAATAATTCCTTGTGTTCACACAACTAAACATTTGTCATGAAATTGACACTAATGACATACTTTTGGCAGTTTATCACAGTGGTCAAAGTGCTGATGCATTTTTTTCTTCTCATTCCTTACCTATCGGCTTCAGCTGTCCAAGAGAACCTTTTTTCAGGTGTTTGCTTCATCTTCGAGGCAGCATAGTGGCTGACAGAGGAAGGACAATTCTCATTCTTGTCATTTAACTGTTCATTTTCAGAAATTTGTATAGTCTCACTCTCATGAGATGCTTGCAAATGAGATATGCACTTTGCAGGAGAAGCTGCAGAAAAGTTTTGTTCGTCAATGAATTGGCTAGCATTATCTTGTTGTCCAGAAAGTCCTACCTTGCCCAACTGTGCACTTAGATCAACTCTGGTATGCTTAAGCGACCTTTTTTCTGCATCCTTCTTCCGTTTCCGAGAAGATGAACCACATTTGTTTTGAGCTAGTTGGTACTGGTCGTTGGAAATTAGACCAAATTGACATCGTCTATCACGTTTTCGATTCTTGGCACTATAGATGCGAAGCACCTGCAAATAACAATTGGACAGACAGGAAATTTTTTTTAATATATATATATATATAGTTTTAAAATAAAACAGGGCTATAAGGGGAAGGAAAACAAGGAGAATCATGCTAAGAATATAGAAATGCAATCTAACCTGCTCTAAGGTAAGATTAAGACTTTTTGCAATCTCCTGGCATTTTTCATATGGAGGCTTTTCATTTGGACTGCCATCTTTTATATGCTTCAGGACTTCAGTTCGCTGATCAGCGGTCATACCCCAGACCGAAGCCCATGAACGGTGAGAAGAAACCTGTGGATGTCAATCATGATTATCTTCACTATAATTGATGTCAAACAAGACTGCCATTGACTAAGAAACTATACATTAATATTGCATTGCAAAAATTGTGAAATTATCCATTAGGCAAACCTTAGAAAGTACTGCAAAACAGCCTGGTAGAAAACTATTTGTGACTGCTCCTAGAATAGGAAAAAGAAAACTTGGAAAATAACAGGAGAAAATCGAATAAATCAAAGTGAAAAATGAGAAGAAAAATGGAAAGGATAAAAGAAGAAAGCAAATGAAAACATTAAATGATAAAAGAGAAGGAAAAATTGGGAAAAAAAGAGAGGAGGAAATCAAAGAATGCAGAGATAGGATGGGAGATGAGCTCGTTAGATTGATGTAAAGGGATAACCAAAAGAGGTTCGATGAGAGGATGCATAATCATCTCCAGGTTTCTCTGTAGCTAGGAAAAAGTATAATTGGTCCATAACGAGCTAAAAGGTGCAGAGATAATGGAGAGACACAGAAAACAGAGGAAGACAACACATGGTTCAACAAATGATTGGAAACTGATAACCTTGACCTGGGAAACAATCAGCATTAACACAGAGAGCTAAAGGAGTGCTAACATTCCACTATTTCAGAAGATGTGAAAAGAAGAGTGCAACAGGAAAGTGAAGAAGAGATGAATGTAAGAGACCAACAAGATTGGAAAGATAGCAAGTGAAGCAAGAACAGATTTATAATCCAGGAAGCTTTGCAACATGGAGGGTACTACAGGGACTGCTAACCAGAACTATTTCACACGATACAGGAATTGCAATAGACCAATTGGAATAACCAAACCAGACATGCAACTATTCAGCAGAATACTGCAAAATATGTGGAGCATCAACGCAAATCATATTGAATGGGCAATGTATTTATAACCTATGCACTACTTTGTTCCTGATATATACTCAGATGAAGCAAAATATACAGAAAGAAAAGAAAAGAGAGAGAGAGAGAGAGGAAACTATACACAAGATCGTGGGAGAAAAATAGAGAGAGAAAATGAGTGAGGGGGAGAGGAGAAAAATAGAAGAGAATGGCTGGAAAATGGTGTGATCTAGACAGTGATATGAGGAGACTTAAAGAGAGTATACCGTGTATATCATATAAGGGTGGGGAAGGTGATAAGAGGGAGGGCTTTTGCAACTTTAACAAGAAGAAAATAAATATGACCAAGAGAAAATGCATAAACTGCTGAAAAACTACGAGCCAATGTGAGCAGATCAGTAGGAAAAGAGAGTAAAAAGAATACTAGTGAAGAAAGGAGATGGGTGTTCTTCTATGGGAAGAAAAGTTTATTATTCAACACAATCTGTTGTTAGCAATGAGGGTGGAGAGTGGGATTGAATGACAGGAAGCGGCAATGCATGACGAATGAAAGAGGGCTTTTCAAGATATGGCAGAGTGCTGGAATGACAGATCTGACACAACCAAGTTGAATTGAGGGAAGCAATACCACAAACAATAGGGGAATTCTGGAACCTAATGGCCTAAATTATTTGCAGGACTTGCTGAAACACAAGCGCCCATTCATCGATAGAGACATTAAACTTGTGTTGCAATACCAACAAAGATTGCAAATGCTAACAAAATCAAGGCTTGCATTGAATGGTTCCTTCAAGAGCTTGTACTATCATTCACTAAGCATCGTGGTCAACAAATGTATATCTCATAGACACAATAGTGGATTCAAGCCAAACCTCATTGGGGATATAGCGCTGAGGCAATGATAAATAGTAAAGCTCACTGTATTAAATAATCTTGTATCTTTAGGGGAGGTGACTCATTGTGATTAGTCGCAAAAGATGTGGGCATATAGGTCATATTGCCCAGTACATTGCACAGATTTTTATTGCTATTAACCCAAATTTCTTTATAAAAAAGGGCAAACATACACATTAAATGTTCAGTGCAAACCTCGCGAACAGCAGATCCAGGGAATGTGCGTGAAGCAGCTCTTCGATCAGCAGCTACATAGCAGTATTCTAAAATTTCCCAATACTGATCAATTGTTTCTCTGTTCGAAAAGATAAAATCATGTCTGATTCGAGGGCAAAGATCAAGAAATCTATAATTTGAAGACATTGAAAATAATGCTGGTGGTTCCTCTATAAAAGCCTTAAGCTCCATGGAATATACAGTAGTGGTATGTGGGACCTTGACTGCATCATCTGAATGTCCATCTGCCACTAGCCCGATCAACTATATCACAGTAATCAGTATCATCCGTTAGGTCTGATAGCAGTGATATATAATGTAATAGATAACATAGAGACTAGCTAGAGCATAAAAACAAAGGAAAATGTCCATTGGAAAAGAATTCGATGGTAATATGTCTATGACAGGCAAGACATTAAGTCATTATCACCCACAACTCTTTTGTAGTAATTCTAGCTGTTAGATCGTGGCACAGTAAATTATCAGTGCATGATTTATTGTACTTTAGTGGATGAAAATATTGAATTTTTTAGTGTAGTTTTGTAGTTACAAGATAAATTATATAAACACAAATAGAGAAACAAGGGCTTGGTTTTCAGGTTTTTTTTTTTTTTTCAAATTTAGGAGTATGACCTTAGATAGGAACTAGGAAGCATTGACACGAACACGGACACAGGACACGACACTCCAACAAGGGAATTTTAAAATTTACTGGACACGACTAGGACACGTATACATAAATATATATATATATATATATATATAAGATATAAATATATATGTATATAAGATATAAATATATATGTATATGTCATATATAAAAAATTAACAAAAACAAATATTTTTGAATAGGGTAATGTTTGATTTGAATAAATATACTTTTGAATTCAATTTGGCTATATAGTTTCTAGTTTTATGTGTTTTTTCAAATTATAACCAAATATAAAATAAAAAATTCAGGAGTGGGCCCAACAGTAGTGCTTTCTTATACTGCTGTTGTACATATGGTACTTTCAAGAAGCAATGGCAAGTAGTGAGTCCAATAATGTTTTACTAAATTCTGACAGAAGAAAAAGCATGGGCCCAGACCAATAGTGTTTTATTGAACTCTGACATAAAAAGAAAGCTCAAGACAAGAGAAAAGAAGGGACACGGCTGGGACGGTGTGTCCAGGCCGTGTCCTTTAATTAAAAAAAAAAAAAACATGACACCCGTGTCCATGCCGTGTCGGTGTCCGACACCGGGACGGGCTTCATTTGAGAAGTGTCTGTGCTTCCTAGGATAGGCATGACGGGTGGAAAAAAATTGACACAGTGGATGCTCATTGATTTCTCCCATATATTCATGTAGCCGACCATAAATAATTTGGGATGAGTCTTGGATGATAATGAAATTTGCATAAAATCATTAAAAAGGCTTAATGATCATATTTCAAAATTGATCTTATTGTGGAGGTATATCAAGAAAGTATACCTTTAGTCGTTGCAAGATGTTAACAAGGATGGACACTCTTCCAGTCGTCCGAGTATCATGCAAATGTTTATACTCCTGAAAATGAGGATCAGACAGACATAAACCAATCTTATCCTTCTCTGTCATACTGTCAACTTTTTTAGTGGAACCCACAACTTGCAGAAAAAGCTCAAGAGGAATAGCCTTAATAGCTGCTTCTAGGTTAATCAAACAACTTGTAGAGGTATCCTTTAAATCATCATCCCAACCAGGCGTACTAGTTAAGTAATCCCAGAGAAAGCAATGCAGCAGCTTTGCGCGAACCATTTTTCCCAATATGAAGCCATTGTCAAACATCTTGTCTAATCTAACAGCTAGGGCATTGGATGGTCCAACTTCCTGATTTCTTTGCACAACATCGACTAAAGAAACTGATTCATTGTCCTTCATCTTACAAGAGGCCTCAGCACGAACTTGTCTCTCAAAAGACCTCCACCTATCATGAATTTCACCATGCAGTTTGGGAGTTAAAGTTTTAACAGATGGATGCAGAACTACCTCAATGATACGGTTACTATCATAGTTCCTGACAGCTGGTACAGCTAAAGATATGCATCTACAGTATCCTTCTTCCTCAAGCTTGTTTAGAATTCGGTACATGGACTTCCTGCACATCTTTGTGCCCTTGCTTTTCTCAAGACTCACAAGCCACTTGTATAGCTCAACTTTCAAAATGAATGTTTGATCCTGCATGCATTCAAAGACACAGAAGAAATATTATATTTACTAACCAAATTGTCGGTGATGCCAGGAGCTGTTTTTCCTAGCAAACATATAGCAAAGCGTTTGTTGTCAAAGACCTGTAAGTGTTCAAGTATTCTCTGCTTCCTTCGTGCACCATCAGCAGTCAAAGGCGGATATGAACGTTTATTATTTGATCTATTTCTAGTTGAGTTCAACGAAGAAAGTCTTATTTCTACAGAAGCATCATTTTCTTCCATTGTTGCAGTAACTGGACCAACATCTGCATCTGGAACTGTGCCCCCTAATTGAGGGACTAACCTTTTTGTGTCGTCATTAGAGAGAAGCATATGCTTAGCTTCACCACCACTTAAGGGTCCATCGGAAATTTTTTTATCAACTTCCCTGTTATCAATGTTTTCTGCAGTAGCAAAACCATCTTCTGCAGTTGAAGCACCACACTTGATAAGTGTTTGAGCTGATCTGCCTGGAACACTGAGATTGTCAACATCCAGATCACAATTTTTTATGAGCGAAATTTCAGAGCTACTTGTAAGTGCGTAGGGTAGTTCAAGATTGAAGTTTTTACAGGTCCACACTCGATTTGCAATGGCAGTATTAAGGATTTCCTTCTGCTTACATACCCCAAATCTTTTTTCCAGATTATCAAGATGAGAGCTATTCTTTTTATTATCAATTCCAAGCCTCTCACACACCTGTATACAAAAGACATAAAAAATAATCAAGTGTACAAAAGCTCCAGCAGTAGGCAGGGTCGGGGATAGGTAAGACATATGCAGTCTTCCCCTACATAATATGATGAGAGGCTGTTCCTGGGGTTTGAACCTGTGACCTTTAACCACTGGGCCACATGTATACAAATGAACTTCAATGCAATAAATACTCAGAAGTTGGAATTCAACATGAATTTTGAAGAAAGCCTTATGCAAACCATGCTAAGTAAAGCACCAGCATAAGTTACTTTTGGAATTAAAAGAAACATTATTGACTACAACCTTAACACATACAATCCATCGAATGAACAATGGTTTATTTACTTAATACAATTTAGAAAAGATGGAAAGATTAATGAATAATTAAGACATTCATGTGGCATTGGGAGCGTCCTTGATTCTAAGCGAGCCTAGATCTGCCGTTGAGGAAAAACAAAGTATGCATGTTTGGTTAATTTATGAATCTAATGCCGAATTCAATGAATCCCTCACATCTAGAGAGTCATGTTTGCTGATGAATATGACAAATTAATAATCACCTTCATGAAGTTTTCAAATTAATCAAAACTGTTCCAGTTTTTCAGAAAATTCTCATATAACATATTTATCTTTTTTGTAAGTATAGATAGACTCAACAGTAGGAAACTTCCTCTTTTGCTAATTCAAGAAAGCCATGTCCTGATTTACCAAAGGGGCCTAACTCATCCGCCAAAAATCCTAGAAGAAAATTTGCACACAAGTCCACAAAGACTCGAAAGTTCGCAAGGGACAAGAGCGAGTCAGAAGATTCCCCTTCAAAGTTAAAAAAAGGAAATGAATAGGTAGTTAGCCTAGGTGATTAGTAATTGTTAAGTAATAATGCTGCGCATGCCCAGCGTATATAGGCATCCTAAATGTAAACACACTAGATACAAACAATCAAGTATATAGATTACTAACTTAAAGCCCCAAAAAAGAAGGTTTTCCGTTTTCATGTAGTAACTACAGCCATATCATAGTTATGGTAAGACTACTTAAAAGACAAAGAAAGAATTTTTTTTTGTTTTGAACAGAAAAGACAATCATCGATATAAAGACAAAGAGAAAGTTGTAGGTCGAAATTACTAATTTCTGTGACAATTACTTATCCAAGATCCAAGACAAGGCAAGGAAATGGGCTTTGGACCCAACTTTAAACCACTCCAAAGCCCATATAACCGTGAAGGAAGGAGTTTTGTAGCCAAACCCATGTATGCTGCCCCAGTAGATATTAGATAAGTTCGCAGAGTTTCAAAACTGGAATATGTTCAGTTTTTTTTTCTCTCTAAAGAGATCTCAAACACGAACAAGATGTACACACCTCTAATGGGTGTTTCAACCAAAATAAAAAAGGGAAACAGAAGACATTCTTCAAGGTGTTGTGAAAAGGGAAAGTGCAGTATAATTATGAGCGACACCAAAAGAGATAAAGTAAAACAATAAACATAAATATACTAGTGTACCTTCACGAAAAGCAACCCTTCTGATCCTGCAGCATCTATCATCTCATAAATTTGATGGTCAATGGGAAGCTCTACAAGATGGTCAGAGATTTGACTTTTCCTTCCAAACTTCACAATCTGTCCTTTACTTAAAACTTCATCTCCATATATGTGAGCTTCTGACTTATTCTTCGGAGTAAACTTTTTCAGCAAACGTAAACAAGGGACTACCTGTCAGAATATATGCAAAACAGGATATCAACTAAACAAAAAAAGTCTTCTCACCAATTATTTCGAATATGGTTTATTTCATAAAGCACATCTCAACGCAGTATTTGTTATGATTCATTTAAAGACATTTTTGAATGAAAAAATAAATTTATTGAAGCACCGAGAAGGTGCCCAAAGAAAAGCAAGTACAACATATGAAACAAAGAAAAGAGACCAAAGGATACATCAATAATGAGAAGCAAGAGTAATGGTCTCTAAGAAGTTTATACAATGACTTGACCTGCAAAACTTAAAAAGTGCTCAGCCAATGATCTAAAAAGAAGTGAAATCCGACTCTTTGCCTTCAAAAACTCTCCTACTTCTCTCCACCCAAAGCAGCCCGCAAGTTATCAATGGGATGAATTGAATGATCTTCCCCTTGTCTAGTATTTGCTTAGAATCTTCCATGTAATTATATCTGTGGCTAAATTGCAGCTCATCAGTCATCACCCAATTGACACCCATCAGAATGAATATTGCAGCTCAAATTCTCTACGTCCAACAACAATGAAGGAGAATATGTCTTAACAGATTCAGCTCGTTCCTTGCAGAGAGGGCATCTGTTTGTAAGACATTCCTCTTAAGACATTACTAACTTCAAACTTCTGAACTGTCTGCTTACTTGTCTCAGCACATTACCCATAAGTGTTCTATTTAGGTTTCTCAATATTTTCTCAACAGCTTCTTGGTGCCCCCTTTATAAAGTTCTTTTGCATTCAAAAATAAAAAAGATTTGCTCACTTTTCTGAAATGTGTACTTGCTATTCTGAAATGCTTCTGACTTTTGGTAGATATTTGCTTTACTCAGAGTTTGAAAATTTTAAGTTCTAAAATGTTACCAGGACACTTTCTTACAGTTGCCATGAAAAGTTATCAATTCGTTCCTTAGAGGCATCATGAACAAAAACCGCAGTAAATGGGTTGAGTAGTCAGAGGTAATGCTGGGGTGGAAGCAGATTAAATCAAAAGGCATTGACTCATCCAGCGAAATATTGTGAAAGTTTTGGTGGTGCCGAAGGCTTGGCTCCACGTTGCTAGATACAGAGGCATCTGAGACTTTTCACATATTAAGTACTATCTCGGACCTCAATAGGTGTTGGAAATTAAAGATATTTTAACATATAAGGAGTTAATTTCACTTCTCTTAACAATAGAACCAGTTGATTTGTCTCCTGCCTATAAAAGTATACTACCAAACATGTAAAAAAACTGTGCGCTTCTGAACCGATATTGCTTTCAGCATTGATCTTTTATATTCTCTGTTGCCTAGAAAACGAATTCCGCTAATTGCCTGTCTGTTTTTCGTAAGTTCAGCTAAAAGTACGACAGTTTTTTAAAGGCCACTAATTTTAGCATTGGAATTCCAGCTTTGAACACAAAATATTCCTCACTAAAGAACATGCAAGGAGCAGCATACTTAATAAATTCAGTACGTGTTAAATGCAAATCCAAAAAACCTAGGGCACATTATACTTTCAGATGCGAACACACTCACTTGCAGGTTCAAGTCTCAAGGGAAAGAAACCATCACAAGCAAGTTATCACACTCGCCGAAAGGATGCCCTTACATATTCTAATAAAAAAAACTCCCGTACATAAGGCTCTCGCGGTGGGCGGGGTCGGGAGGACATGTAGGATGTATGCAAACCTTTTTTTTTTGGTAGTAAGAAATTGCATTAAACTAAAAGAAAGATACAAAATACGAGGGGCATACCCCAAGAAAAGTCATCCGACACTAAGGGCTGAAGAAACCCAAATGCATATGAAAATCTAATCATCAAAAAGGTAGTGCACAGGCACAACCACTACAACACCAACCGTCCAGCATATAGGGACAGCTCTAGCAAGAAAACATGTCCAGTTGGAAGAAAACAGCCCTTCCACATATTATATGGGGACCTTACCTCCATATAATATGTGGAAAGGTTGTTTTCAGGAATTGAACATATGACCTCTACGTTGCACCCATGCAACCTACGACTGACCCACATGTTCGCATGTCCATTGCATATTCTAATACTTAATTATTATTTTTTCTATTAACAGACTCAGAAATAATAGCATGAACTACTATTAAAGAAAAAAATAGGAAGAACTTTTATGTCATGTTTATTAAAAAGGCAATGCAATATACGACAAGGAGGTCAAGAAGGACTATAATTTGAACATAAATTTTAAACTCACCTTTCCTCTGGCTTTAGCATTAATCTCCTCCACAATACAATCATCTTTCAACCTGCCACAGATCTGAGACCTTTTGTTCAGGAACCGGTCTATGAAAAAGAGCAGTAAAAATTTCCAGGAAAAAAAAAGTGTATTTTGAAATGTAGAGTGCGTGAATGTGGTCACAAGAACTTACATTTTTCCAAGCCTTGTGGCTCGAACTTGCTCCATTATAACCAAGACATCGTTTAATTTCTGAGATGTCAAGAACCTTCAACAAAAAAGTTATAAATGAAAAGAAAAAGAAATCAGAACATGTTGGCAGTTTAACAATAACCAATATCAATTATTTCTTTAAATATGATTGACCTGGTTAGTCTCTTCTTCAAGTTTATCACAGATAGCCTTCATTGCTGGTACATAATCTTTTATGAGAACATTTTCTTTAGGACATTTTGCAGAAGAACCATCTCTACTTGTATCACCTTCAGTTGCATTATGAAGAGCATGCAAATCATGTTCTTCCCTAGTAATATCAAATTTTTGTTGGGATCCCAAATGATCTGCATAGCGACGCAAGTGAACTAAATTGGTGCAAACACTTGAACTGTTTTTTACTTTCCCTTCACTGCAAGCTTGTTTAGTTCTCTCAACTGCAGATTGCCTCGTAATCAGCCCTTGGCACTCAAGGTTCCTCACTGGGTTAAAGAAATTCTTCCCTTTAGTGCCAAATTCCTTAACAAGTTGACTCTGTGTTATTCCATTTTTTCTGCAAGATACAAGGTGTTAAGATCCCCATTAATAAAACGTATCAGCCTATCAACATTGATTCCTCCTTTCAGTGGAAGCATAATTTTAGAGATCAGTCAACAGTTTATTAAAACGCCAGGCTAATATAACCAGAATAAGACACCAGAAACAGACACATTTTGCAATCTCTATGCCAAGCTAGTATGCCAAGATTGTCCTCTCATTTCCAAGAACCTACTCTAATTTAAAGTAATAATTTCTAGAGTCTACAAGGATTAACCAGCACTTAAATTTAAATAAGAAATAAAGCTGTCAAAACCACAATGCGGACTCCTGTCATTTACTAAATTTTGCACTAATGGATGTAGAAGCATCATCTTTCCTTCATTCCAATTTAAAAAATTTGAATCCATCGTTTTGACCTGTTCAGACAAGATTAAAAATTATGTAACAAACTAGTTCAATATATTAGACCAAAGAAAAAGTCGGTTGCATGTTTTAGGGGGACCACACAAATCCAGTAATAATTAAAATTAGATTTTGCAACCATTGAACCAGTAATAATTTAAAATTAGATTTTGCAACAACAGCAATAGAAGAGTCATCTTTGATCCGCCTAAAACAAGCAACCAACATTTTTTCTGTCAAGTATATCAAACTTACTTCTTTTTCTTTTTAATTTTCTGGTTTGAGAATTTAGTGTAGACTTAGTATTTTCTAATTCACTATATAAATATTTTTTTATTTTTTATTTTTGGTTAAGGGTTTATATGTGATTCTAAACAAGGATATATATGTAAAAGAAAAAAAATAAAAATGGTGTAAACTTAGTAGTTTGATGTCGTGCAAATAAAATTTCTCCAAAAAGAAAAGCAGAGGAAGAAATTATGAATCGAAGGTGAAGCTGAATTTTTGTAGTTATTTCAACATGAAAGCCTGGGGTGAAAATATACTTCTCAAACTGATCACATAGGTTAGAATTAAAGCCTAAAACAGCAAATTATATTCTTTTAATATCTTTTTTAAGACTCCAACCTATATATCAATGTGTGGCCCTAAAACAAAGTCAATTGTCATCAATTCCTAATAACATCTGCTATGATCAATCCATATGGCACACATAGACATACACCAGAATTTGTTCTTTTCACATACGAATTTGCATTTGCCAATCATTAACTGGGATATATACAATATTGCAGAATTATTAGACTGGCACACACAACAAACGGGAGGCAAATATTTAATCAGATATTGTTTCACACACAATCATTAGATACAAACCTTGCGAGGGCAATCCGCTCAAGGGCCTGGCGTTGCATGTTAGGCATATTCGCATTGGCGGTAGAGGTATTGTAAAGGCCCAAGAAGCTATCCCATAATTGCTGATTAGCAATAATCTTCAAACCTAATTTTTGTGCATCCTCAAAACACTGAATTGAAGGATCAGTGCGGCTATACGCGACCTTGTCGGCATGGAATTGGATGGTTGGGACGGCTAGGAGATTCGCCCATAAGGCTTTCTTTTGTCCTGGAGAGAGTCCGTGATCATTGTCGAGCCTCGACCACAGAGTGGAGAGGGAGATACCGTCGGTGCGTTGCACACAGATCTCTTCAAGAGCTGAGTTAATTATCTGTTCCATAGGTGTGGATTATTTGAAGATCAAACTCTTGTTCCCAATGGAAAATTGAAAATTGAGAATTTCTGTGATTTCCTTATGGTGGGAAAAACCGAAGAAGAGTGTGTATTTGAAGAGGCTAGGAGGATAGTTGCCGAGTTGGTTTGAAACGGAGTAGTAGGTTTAGGGTTCGAATCCTGTAAACTGTAAAAGAGAAGGAAACACGTTTAGAGAGTGCTAGTCAAACGGGACCGTTTTGTGAAATAAGGATATTGACTTTTTTTAAAAAAAATAAAACGAAAACTTACCTTGCGTACACACGAACAACCGACCCCCAGCAAAGCAGAGCAGCCAACTGTGCAGTGGTCGAGATCCGGCGAGTTTCGTAAGGTTTCACCCATTCATCAATTCAGAGTTTCAGTTCTATTTGTTGAAACGGAGAAATTTTATTTACACATCATAAATGTGTTAAGTTTATACTATTTTTAGAATTTTTTTTGTTTACATCTATATTTCTATATGAAATGTCTAATATATCCTTAAATGAAAATAAATCAACACAATCATCCAGATTTTATTCTCAACAATTAGTAGACTGTCCGATTTTGTTATAAATAATCAACAGCATCATCCCGATTTTTGTAACCAAAAACCACATGACTGTACCTTTTTTTTCTATATGAAATGTCTAATATATCCTTAAATGAAAATAAATCAACACAATCATCCAGATTTTATTCTCAACAATTAGTAGACCGTCCGATTTTGATATCAATAATCAACAGCATCATCCCGATTTTTGTAACCAAAAACCACATGACTGTACCTTTTTTTTCTATATGAAATGTCTAATATATCCTTAAATGAAAATAAATCAACACAATCATCCAGATTTTATTCTCAACAATTAGTAGACCGTCCGATTTTGTTATCAATAATCAACAGCATCATCCCGATTTTTGTAACCAAAAACCACATGACTGTACCTTTTTTTTAAACAAAAAATGGACATGGTTAGTTGATTTACGTCAATTACCGAATTTAACACAAAAACCACAAATCAAGCTCTCAGCAAATTCAATAGCAGGTGATAAGATCCAATTAGGTCAATTCATTCATGTTGAGAGACTTGAATCTGCCTCACCAGTCCCGATTCTTGGGAGAATCACTTGGGGAATAACACTCCGTCTTTGAGTAGATTAAAGTCTCAGTTGTTGAAACATGGGTTGAATTTAGATGAGAAGAATTTGGATGTGAAGAAGGAATCCCTTGGAAAATTGAAGACAACAACTTAAAAGGAAAGAATTTATATTTTGTATTTTACAAGTAAAGGGTATTTTGGGCTACTCATTAAATGTTGGATGTAAACTTATAGTGCCACTTTGGCAAATGATGTGAGCATATTTGTGCATGTTTATATCAGTGATATTCTGTCACTTTAATCATTTTCTTGGTTGATGAGGTTGATTTGTGATGAGATTTTATGAAGATAACTTCAAGGGGATGATGTTAAGAAACTGTGCTTTAAATTGGAAATTACAGAATTTTGGTACTTAAGACCTTCTTGTATATTTTGCAGGACATTCGACATAAGGAGCTGACAGAATAAATTGCAGTCTTCAACGGACTTTTAGAGGACATTTCAAGCTGTTCGGGAAGTGCTGGTTCACATTAATTGGAGTACGATGGAACTCTGAACATTACCCAAAGGCAGGGCTGGAAATCTTATGAGAAGCAGGATTTTATGCTGCGGACCGGGTCTTTAGAAGCTCAGAACTGGAGCATATGAGGTCCAAATCGAGTGATTCAAAAGCCCATAAATAAGTACACGTTCAGAGCTACGACTTTGATGAAGAAGTTCACGTCTGAATATGCTCAGAATCTCCCAGAATCCAGTTGCAAGATCGTGACAGATTTCTGTTTCCTAAAGTAATTAAGGAAACAGAGTGATTTTAGGAGTCTTAAACTAGAGTTTCTTGGGAGACGTGAGAGGTAACTAATTCTATATAATGGGACGGCAGAACTAAGAGGGACACACAGGGAGAGAGAGCCATACGCAAAGAATAGAACGTAGGTTTCTCTCCACACCATGAGCGGCTAGTTTATTTCTTTGGTTCAAGGGATTTGACTCCAATTCATGAGATTTTGAGACTTGGTTTGTTATATTTAAATTCATTCTGGATTCGAACATCTGTAGTTCTTTACTATATTCGTGAATGATTACATGAATTAATTGATTGAGATGCATATTGATTGATATTTCGTGTGATTAAATGCTATATTGAGTACATGATACGTAATTGTTGTGTTGCTTGATTAAAAGTAGCGATTGGGCGACATGATTATGATCCAAGTTTTCGTCGTTTGCACAAGGGAATTACAGGATGAATTAAATAGTTTCCGCTTGTTAAACTATTGTTCAGTCTTAGTTTCTTCCAAAAATCCAATGCTGTTATTGATAGGAAGAGGATTGCTTAATACCACTTCAGTTGATAACAAGAATTAACTTGAGTGCTGAGCTCATGTTAATAACAGAAGGAAGGTAAGGATTTATCTGTCATACAAATAGATTTAGCTCGGTGTTCGATAAAGATTGTGAACCTTAGAAGTCTATGATAAATCCATGAATTGGTTGCTCAATATCCTTTGATCCGAAGTTTGTTAATTCTTATTTCCCGTAAGTATTGTTGTGTTTACATTCTAGTTTAGTTGAATTAAAATCAAATCTTCCCCTATTTCAATTAGTGCGTTAAGAACTGTGAATTAATCACTTGGTCCCTGAGGATCGACCCTTATTCATCACTTTTACCAGTTAAGGTTTCAGAGTAAGGTAATTATTTTTGCTTGCGCTCGGCACGCATCAGCAAACAATTTTTGAAGGCAATATATTACCCAAGTACAATTCCCGAACAATATATGCTACTTGTGAAACAAATAACAATTTTTGGGTACATATTTTGAGGCATTTTTTGTACAATATTATTGTCTTTTCGGAATTGTTCCAATTTGAACAATTTTGAGACAATATTGCATCTACATTACCGAAATACCCTCATTTTAAATCGTTATCTCGAAAACACCCTTAGGGCTACTGATACCTCTCACTCGGAGCACTACCACGAATTTCTTATTTCATTCGTACACCCTCGTTCTAGCAAAACACCCTTGCTGCACAAATCCGTTCCTGCTCCGACACCGACGACCTGCATCTTGATCTTCCTCTTGCATCCGTTCCTGTGCAAATCCGTTGCACGACCTGCATCTTGATTTTCCTCTTGCATCTGGGTTAATCTTTTGATGAAGACTAATTACTCGGTCATGGCAGAGATTTATGGAGTTTTAATTGTCCAAAAAAAATTTAATGAAAAGGAGGGCGTTCCAATGGAGAAACATATCATCATTACTTTATTCTATTCTTGAGTTTTTTGGGGCTTTCTCCCGGCAAGTTCCCAACATTTTTCATACTCTCGCGTGTGTGGATGTATTCATCTTCATACAGACCGATTCCTATCACTCTTCTTTCATCCTGACCGTACACGACGATACATGCACTTGAAATCACGAGCTCTGTCTTCTTCTTCACGTTCACGTTTCACGATTCAATCCCAACTTTTGTCCTTGTTCGGTTTTGCCTCTCCAATGCTAATTTTTGCTATGCTCTATCCTTTCTCTAATTTCCATTCAGGTTAGGGTCTTCTCTCTGTTCGTCTTCTTCCTTCTTGTGGGGATATAGGTGATGGCTTTCCACATTTTTTTCTTCTCCCTTCGGTAATAAATTACTTAATTTCAACGTATCTGCTTCAGTTTTAGTTTCTATTTTTGTTCTTTCTTTGCTTGATTAAAACCTTTTAATTTAACTGCTTTTAGTATGTTATTTGATTGAGAAATATCACGGGCTATTGAGGTAGTTCACTTTGGTGCATACCAGTGTGAGGTTTTTGGCAAACCATAAATCTCAGCAGTTGTAGTTTACGAATACAATGCATCTACTTGGTAAAAATTTATGGGAGTCCAGCATATTGTTAGTAGCTTGGTCGCAACAACTTCGTTGGATGTTAACATTAATCGCTATAATGATGCATTAAAGTTATATCTTGGTCTTTATGCAGAATTGCTCTTATTTAGTGTCTATTACAAGTCTTGCCTTGCTGTCCATTATGTTTCTCATAGAATGGTATGTAAACTTCTTAAAGGTATTTACTTTGATATGGTATGACAAATGGTCGCTTTGCTTTTCCCTGACTGTAAACATAGTGTATCAATATCTGAGATGGATTGTTAATTACATATTTGTCGAAGCATTGATGATTATAAATTCCCAATTTGATATGGTTCTATGCGTAAACATGTGATGGATTTTATCAATATATGTAGATGACACTAAATCAGCCACACGCAAGGCACAGAGAGGAATCCCTACTTCAGTTTACATATATAGTGTTAGCAAAACGACATTAAGAGGTCAAAGCCTTCAAATTCTTATCTATATATTCTAATTGATTGCTTCAAAGTTAAAACTTTTTGCCAAACTATTTTCACCCACCTTCATATGTTTTAAACAAGATGTCTTCTCGGAGTTGCAGCGGCATCGTTAGTCCAAGTTGGTATTGAAATCTACCGATGCTTCTTTTTCGTTATTTAAATAATCTATAGTGGATTCTGTGATATAGTGCGATTTATATGGTTTAAGAATTTTGATTTGAGTTTCTTGGATTTCTCAATTTTAAGGTCGGGAGTACCTTTGATTCATACTTCCTCGCGTACACCTTTTGGTTTGAAGTTTGTATGCTTACATCAACTTTTGGGTATGAGATGCTATAGCCTGCTGATATTATCTTCTTTTACACAGGTTTCTGCTTAAGCTTACAACTTCAGGGGGTCTCTTGTTGAGGTAAATTTAGAATTGTAATACTCATTTGGCACTTTTTTTAGCATATTGCGGATTGAATTCTCAAGTTATTAATGTAAATGAACTTCAAATGAGTTAAATGATTGAGAGTATGAATATATATTTTTTGTATTCAACTTGATTTTTAAAGTTTGGATTTAAATAGTACACACTAATAGAGTGTGTGGATAATGACTTGCATAATACTGAGTTTGAATGTGTAAATTCACTAGGAGATAATAGTTGTCGAGCTCTGCAAAGAAAATTATTCTAATATATCAATCATTGATTTTCGGCTATATCATTCACTGATTTTATATGATTTTCCTTGTGTCTGAAACTAAAAATGCAGGGAACTCAACTTGGAAGTTCTTATCCAAAGGGATGTTTCAATAAGTAACTTTCATTGTTCATTGGATTTTGAATGCCACATGCTTGCAGTTAATCAGATGTTTCAGTAAGTAACTTTCATTTTTCATTGGATTTTGAAAGTCATGTGCTTACAAGTAATATTATATTTACCAGTAGCTATGGAAAGTCACTTGATTTGAAATGCCTGCTCAACTTTGCTTTTGAAAATAAGATAGTTTGTTGTTTGCTTAACAATTTCTTATCCTTGATGCATTTGTGTTTTCAATTCAGTTTTAATTTTTTGGTGAGAGCAAGGACAACCTTTTTCCATTTTTTAGTGATTTGTTTTTTACTCCAGCTGAGGTTGTGGACTTCATTAAATTAATTCAAAAAATTATTAGTTTCATTGATGAAATAGAAGTCAAGGACAAACACTTGAGAAGGTGGGTTTGTATATTCCAAGACCGGTGTTCACCCGTGGACAATTATATGTGGCTGCATCAAGGTCACCACATATAAAGAACTACAACTAATGTTGGGTTCTAGCAATGAAGACAAAAACAGATACACAAAAAACATTGTGTATCACGAAATCTTTGATGAACTATAAACAAGTAAGTCTATAATATTACTGTCTCTATCACTTTGAATTTCAATTATAATGAAGTTCAAGAGAAAGAAAGGTTGACCTGAAACAATTCTTATTCATAATTTCAGCATATCGATTTGTTTTGTATGACTGAAGTTGAGTTCACTAATCAAAGTTCTTGAACCTCATGCCACTCTATATCCTGTCAGTCTAAACTAAAACCAATGCTATTGTCTCTGCCTTATTTTCCAGAGATGATATATTCTTTTAAGCTCTGTCCATCGCCAAACAACAATTAACATTAACTTTATCTATTAATCAATGTCATTCTTTCTATTTGTTTTCTATTGTGTTATTGCCCTTACCTTCTTCTCTAATTAGTTTCTCACGTTGTAATTGCTTTTCTTCGCAGTGGCAAAGGAAGACAATGGTAATGGTCGTCTGTTGTTAGCAATTCTACTCACAGCTGGGCAAATTGTGAGTTATTAAATTGTCTTATTTGCTCCTGGACTTTTGTAATTTTTTTTGGAGCAATGTAAGGGATTCATGTTGAGGTTGCATTGGTATGCATCAAAATTCTTCTGTATTGTTTCATATCTACAAATCTGTGTAAAATTTCAACTATGACATGCCATCAATCTGTTTTGTGCATATTACTTGCTCAATCAGTTTGGATGTTGGTTTTTTTTTTATTTGTCATACCCTATTGATCTTCTGTATCTTGAAACCATTCATTAAGGGGTTCATGTTATATTATGTTATAATCCTTCTGTCGATTACCTCAGGTTGTTCTATGCGTACTGGGTTGCCTGTGTTGCTTGTTGTTCCAGCTCGAAATTAGGTCGTCTCTCATATTTGTTCTGAGGTGAGCTGAGTCGCGCTGCAGGTTATGCTCTTTCCATTGTTTTCAGGTAAGGTGAATAGCATCTCTCCTTGGTTTTGATCAACGTTTTGTTTGTTGATTTCATTGTCAATTTAATTGACACTCTCAAGTTCAGCTCTGCGTGTTATAACTGAATTTTTATCTCAACTCATTTAGGAGGCAGGAAGTCAAGAATCGTGAAAAGATAATTTCCGACACCTAAAGTGCAGCCAAATAAGGGCAGGTTACTACCCTCACCATTCTTATCTATATAGTATTTATTGTTGGATGCTATGCAATTGATAAACTCAACTCTGTCTTGGTCCAGAATCTTAAGAATTTCGTAATTATTGGTAGATGAATATCCATTGGTTATTTGTATGCCCTTAGATTCCTCTGCATAACTTGGTAAAATAACCAATAGGTTCAATTTTAGTGAGTTGAGGGAAAAAAAGATTAGAAATCATTCTTTGTAGTTTATATGTTGAAGAATATAACAAAAATGATTGGATTGAACTGATAATTTCCAAAATATACTGTTCAAATGCCACCTATAGCAGCTTCATGATGATTAGCTCTGGAAACACACATCTTCATCCGGAAAAAAAAAAGAAAGAAAAAGCATGACAGGACCAACTGAAGCACAAAATTGTGTCTTTTCCATGTGTATCATTAATAATTTGGCACTTCGGTGGTATTGGGTTCTCATTCCATGAAAGGTTTTATTGCAACAGGATGCTTATAACATCTTCTGCTTGATTTGGTGTGGGTGGGTGCGGTGCTAAATATATATTGCGGAACATAGATTGTTTGATGAGAATGTTCTTTAACAACATGTCACCTTCTTTGATCGGAATCACAATGGCTTAGTTTATCCATGGGAGACCTATGAAGGTTTTTTTTTTGCCTAATTTTTTGTTCTCATTTGTTCTTCTCCTTTTTTTTTTATCTTACTAAATATTAGATGGGTTTTGATTATGAGTACTTTGAGGATGAGACAACAAAAATAGTTGCTACAAATATTCAACGTATGCTTCGTTTCTTGCAAATTATTATTGTGCAGATTTTGGGAGTTTCAAATTATAGTCATATTTATATTTGTCCAATATGAATTTTCTTTGGAAAATTAAGTACTCAATGCCATCGTCTTTTGTTCAAGGCCAACGGGCCAAAAGCATGCGTGTTGTTTACTAAAAAGAAACAGAGCTAATAAACAAAAGCATGCATGTTGTTTAGACGGAATTTTGGGGCGAGTTTCGGCATGCATTTTGTACTCACGCGATTGATTTTTTCATTCTTGAATTGATGGCGCAAAACGATGACGTTTTTCTGTTGTCCATAGTCTTCTTTGCATGCAGATGAAGCGAAAGCAAATGTGGACAAAATCAATGTTTTCGTTTCGTGTGGGCGTTGCTTTTGACCCGCGTGACCTTTGCCAAGTTCTTTTCAAAGCGATGATTTAACTACGTAGCACATTCATCAGCCGGCCGCAAATTCACCAACCCCACCGCAACGTGCGAGCTCCTGCCTAGTACCTGATAGAGTGGAAGAGATAAAGGGAAGTGGAGGAGATAATTTTTTTTTGAAAGGAAGTACTGGAGGACATAATGTGACTTTATTTTTAATAAAATATTATTTATATGTATATTTGTAATACTTATATATTTTTAATAAAAATTAAATTTAATAATGAATTATGAATTATGAATTTTTTTAGTTTGAATTGAATAATAAAGTGAACGAAATTTTCAAAACAATGGGCAGGTTGTAAATGGACAAACACAAGTGATGGCAAAAAGGTGAGGAAAATAGTTCTTAAAGACAAGACTTTTTGGCCTAATGTGAGTTATGAACTTAAAACAACAGAGCCGTTAGTGAAAGTGTTGAGACTTGTTGATTCTGAGAAGAAACTTGCTATGGGTTATATTTATAATGCTATAGATAAAGCAAAGGAAGAAATAGCGAAAAACTTGGGTGGAGAACTAGCATATTACAAGGAGATTTGGGACATTATTGATGAAAAATGGGAGTTCCAATTGCATCATCCTTTGCATGTTGCTGCTTATTTCTTGAATCCCGAGTTTCAGTATCAAGAGAACTTCCTTTTTGATGCAGAAGTGAAGGCGGGATTGTACAGTTCAATGAAAAAGATCATCCCTAATTCAAATGATTTCCTCACAGTTGATCTATAGATGGATGATTTCCGAAAGAAACAAGGGCTTTTTGAGTATGAAAATGCTAAGAGATCTGTCTCAAAGCGTTCTCCAACTAACACTATGTCACTAAAAGTTTCAAAATTAATTGAATTTACATTAACTACTAAAATTTATATGCTGAATTTTGTTTTTGTTTTTCTAGTTGATTGGTGGATCAACTTTGGAGATGAAGTACCAAAATTGCAAACGTTTGCAATTAAAGTTTTGGGATTCACTTGTTCATCATCCGCATGTGAATGAAATTGGAGCACGTTCAATCAAGTGCACACAAAAAAGAGGAATCGATTAACCGCGAAGAAGATGAATGACTTGGTATATATTTTGTATAACAAGAAGTTGAAAGATCGACATTTAAAGCTTCAAGAGGTTACCGAAGATCCTTTGGTTCTTTATGACATACCTTCGAATGATGAGTGGGTTGCTAATCCTCCTAATCCAAATGATATTAGAGATGAAATTGAAACTTCGACATTGGATCAAGAAGAGCATAATGTTATTGGTGATTCTCAAGCATTGGAAGGAGGAAGTGGTGATGGAGGTGGAGGAGCGAGTGGTGGTGGAGATGGTGGAAGTGGTGGAGCAAGCAAAAGCAAAAGGAAAATGAGTAAAGGTTAAAAAGTAGAAACTTAGAACTAAGATATTAGTGTCAAAAATAAATTATATATTTTTTTATTAATGTTTGGGAAGGATAAAGAAAAAGGGTTTGTCATCCATGACGAAGAAGAAGAAGAGGAAACAAGACCAATGAAAAAGAGTAAAGGTTAGAAACTTAGAAGTTAGAATTAATATGTTAGTGTCAAAAAAATATATATTTATTTTACTAATGTTATATTCATTTTATTAATGTTAGGGAATGATAAAGGAAAATGACTTCTCATCCGTGAGGAAGAAGAGTTGGATTAATGTTAGTAGTGATGATTTGGATGAGTTGGATGGTCTACCTATTCGATTTGAGGATGACTCTTTAGATGATGAAGCAAGTGATGAAGATGATATCATGGATGATGATGACTATTAATTTGGAGAGAATATGAAAACTATGAACTTTATGTTTATTTGTATGCTTTGATTTGTTTTTTACTTTGGTTTGTACTTTGTATTAAACTTCTAAATATTGTTTGATGGTTGCTTTGCTTAGAGCCTTGGACTTGAATTGATGATGGTTATTACTTATTAGTTATTACTTAAGACTTGAATTGATGATATTATTTCGTAATTTTTGATGACATTATTATTGTTATTTAGAGATTTGATCACTTGAATTGACGATGGATGAAGTTATGTCAAAAAATTGATAAATTGATATGATTATATTATTTAAATGTGTACATGTACATTTTAGATTAAGATATAGGTTTTTTTGTTGATTCTTATTGAGGCTTACGCCTCGCCTCAAATAAGGCGAGTGTCTCGGTTCCCGAACCCACCTTTTAAAACATTGGGAGTAGGTAGTGTAAACTTAGTTCTTTGATGATGTACAAATAAAATTTCTCATCAAAGGAAAAAGAGATGAAGGCATCATCCAACACTCTTGTAGCATCAGTACTCACAGTAGCCACTCGGCCTTCTCATTCAAATGCCGCGACATCGTCGTCTACAATACCTCCAATGAACAATTCTCTACTAGAGCGGGGAAAATGACATCTGATGAGGAGATATTTGTGCTGAGATTTAAGGTTTACGGAGACCTTGGTTATTGCTCACTGATAACTCTTGAGTCATGAGCCCCGCCACTATATGAAAAAATCATGCGCACGCACTTAACTAATGTTGTAAAAATAGGATTGGTAATTGAACCAAACAAATTATTGGTCAATGGTTCAATCGGATTTGAATCGATTCAACGTTATTATGGTTAAATATATTTATTTAATATAAATAATAGTTAAAGAAAATATCATACTTCGTAATACCTACAATACTATAAAAATACATCAATAGCACGACTCAATTGTAAAATTGCTTGATCCTTTTTGCATTGGACAAGAAATCGATTGCTTCTGATTGTAGGGAATAGATGTGTTTGGGTTGGGTTATTGATGATGATAATGTGTGAGGGACATAATGCCTTACTTACATTAAAGTGTACTTTCAATGCATTACCTGTATGACAATTTTAAACAGTTAAAAAACAATAATAAACAATTTTTTACAATTACCAACTTGCTGCAAGAACATGTAAGAGCATCAACGTTGTTTTAACTCAACAACATACCAAGTTAATTGACGACATTTTAATACTGTAAACAATAATGCTAGTTAGCCCAACTCAACCCAAGTATATGTGGCAATGTTGACTCATCATGTGACAAGGCAAATTTGAAATATGATTTTTGAGACAAAGATACCCTTTTTTTTTAAAACTACACGTTCAAATCTCATGATGATATCATTGTTTTTCTAAATTTTTTTAAAAAATAAAATTTTAAAACATTTTAACTCTCAAAATACATGTTAGATTTAGAGAAAAAAATTTACATATTCGGAATCAATGCATAAAGCTTTTTTCAACAACATTTATTGTCGATGGGTTTTACCTAATTATTCTTAAAAACATTGGAATTTCAAAACAATGAATTATGGACTAAAAACAATGGATTATGGATTGTGTTTTAAAAAAAAAGATTCTAGACTAAAAACAATGGATTCTAGACTGTGCTTTTAAAAAACAATAGATTCTAAACCGTGCTTTCAAAACATAATTGAATATGGACTAAAAACAATGGATTCTTGAATAAAAATAATGGATTTCTGAACTGTGCTTTTAAAAAACAATGGACTCTAGAATGTGCTTTCAAAAAACAATGGATTTTGAACTAAAAATAATGGATCATAGATCGTGATTTCATAAAAAATGAATTTTGAAATAAAAAAATGTAATTGAAGTTTCAACTTTAAATCATTGTGTTTTATGCATTCGTGAACAAATTCCATTGTTTTTTAAAGGAAAAATTAAAGATTAGTCCATTATTGAAGAGTTTTGTTCCAAGAAGGACACTCTTAAAAGTCTTATTTCAAAAAGTCCATTTAGTTTGAACTAATATTCCAAAAAAGACAAACGGTTAAAATATATGATTTTATTGTCGAAAATACCCTCATCTTCATCATCAAACATAGCACATGCCTCCTGCACATGATTCATCTCTGACCTTCACCGGAAGCTTCGTCTCCGCCCCTCATGGCTGATTCGAGAGTTCTATGACATTTTTTAGTGTTTTTTCATCTCGATTTTTGTTGTATTCAAACTAGATCTACTCATACTCACCACGGGACCTATAGATCTTGTTGTTTTCCTTTAATTTATCATCACATCATTATTTTCGGCATTTTCTGTAGTGATTTTTGTGGTTTTTTGGGATCTACAGACTGCAGGTGATATGCTATCTGTTTCGATTAATTTGATATCTGTCATAATGTTATATGTCTTGCTAAATGTTATCTGTCTTTTTAAAATGTTATTTATCTTTAATGAAATGGTATATGTTTGAAGTTTTGAAACAGATAACATATCAGAACAGATCTGAAACAGATATAATATCTACAGATTCAGATCTGATTTCAGAAGAAGAAAAAAAGAGTTTGAAAAAACAATAAAACCTCATAGGTGATGCTCCTTGGTCCGTGGAGTTGATTGGGGGCGTTGATAGTCGTTGGCATTGGTCATATTGGACGGATCCAGCTCTTTTTCAAACGGTTAATGTATTTCATGAAGCTTTTTCGACGACTCAAGCGATAATCGACCGTCGGTGATGGTTGGGCTGACCTAGAGCTTCATTTCGGTAGTTGATTCGTCGAAAACGGTGGCCGGACGGCGAACTTCCGATATGGTGGAGCAAGGAAGAGGAAGAAGAAGAAAAAGAAAGAAGGAGGGAGGGTATTTTAGTAAGTTGATAGGTTTTGTCTTTTTTTCTAAAGTTTTTTTTAAGTTGTCCTTGTTGTAGTAACTTTTAGTTTTTGTCCTTATGGGTAAAAACTCATTTTTTAAATCAATGGAATAGTTTTTTTTTTGATGTCTAATTTCATTGTAATGAGATATTAGAACATATTTGTAGCTGAATAAAACAAGGGGATTTGAAGTTTCAACTCTGAACCAGAGTGTTTTATTGGTTCAGAGTGTTTTATCCATTAATGAAGTAATTTCATTGTTTTTGAAAACAATGGAATAACAATATAGACTATGAAATTGACATTTTTGAGATCCAATTCCATTGAAATGAGATATTAGAACATATTTGTAGTCGGTTAAAATAATTGAATTGAGGTTTAAAATCTAAACCAAAGTGTTTTATCCATCCATGAAGTAATGCCATTGTTTTGAAAAACAAAGGAATAACAATATAGGCAGCAATATGTATCCGGTTCATTTAATCTAAAGTAATTGATAAGGCCGAAATGGTTAAAACCTCAATGCAGAATATATCTCTAAATTTTTCAGTACTTCCACCAGCTTACAAATCAAAGTAAAGGACTCTCCCTCCATGCTTCCCTGCTCAATTGTGGGCTTTTCCTTGAAAAAATAACGTTAAGAAAACATAATATATTTCTATGCTCCCAAAATAATAACAACAGGTTCTAACAGATCAATTGTATCATTGCTAGTATATAAAGACCAAAAATTTCAAAATATGAAATCATGGGCAGATGCAACTAGGGAAGCAAAAGCTTAACAGAAGTAATGGATCAAGTGCAGAAGTTTTAAATGAACTTCCTAGCGGAAAGCTAAGAGGATCACAGCAAAATATCATATCTTCAACGTAATGAAGCAAACTTACAAATATCTAATGACTTGTAAATCGAAAGAAAAAAACTGCTAATCTGTAAGCTACCTGCAAGCTATAGAAAACAAACGATAATATTCAGGTAAACCTAAGTTATAGAGTCAAAAATGACCAAACTTCCACTAACAAAATGCTTAACCCAAAATTGTGATGCATACAATAAAAATAACGATCAGTCAAAACATTATCAACTGCAGGAAACATTAATGTGATCCACAGGCCACATCAATACAAGTATGCAAGGCTTGCGAGGTATCAGAAAGTCATGATTACATATTCGATCTAGGCATGATCGTAATGATGCAACTTGTACAACAAAACTTTTCCAGCAGCATTTCCCACAGCCATAAAGCCTCCACCAGGACTGAAATCCAAACAACGGGGATAATGCAGTAGCCTATTTGGTGGAGGCCAATTGGAGAATACAGTGCATGACGTGATGTGTATCAACTTCATACTATTTTTCTTCATGGTTGAACACATGGCCAATATTTGAGCATCATTGTTAAACCTTAAAAAGTCCACTTTCGTAGTCAAGTTCTCAATAGCTTTGATCGGCTTTCTCTTTCCACCTAAAAACTCCTCTCTGTTGTAAATATTTACTATTCCACTATCTGAACCAGCTGCAAACAAAGCTCCATTTGGGGAAGTGCAGAGAGCAGTACCATTTATGCAGCCTTCATCCACACCCTTGTGGAAGCAAGCTCTTGTTCTTAAATCCCAATGGTAGACCTGACCATCACCTCCAGTGCTTAATAATTGCAGGCCATCGTTAGCAAAAGCTAAAGAACGAGCAGTACCATTCATCTTCAAAGTTCCAATCAGTTCCTTCGTTTTGGAGGAAACCAATAATATATAACCTTCATTGCCAACAAAAGCAATCGTCCTAGAATCAGGGGATACCTCAAAAACTTCGAGGCTTTTCTCCTCCCTACCAACCAGGGGGCCTATCTTGTCAACTTTTGCTTGCACCAAATCAAAACTGTAAAAGAACTTTCTCCTTCCAGCCACAATAACCTGAGATCCATCGGGAACAAAAGAGGCCTTTCGAATAGGGCAATCATCAAGGAAGATGCTTTGAATTTTGTTGTTACGTTTTCCGTCAATCTGAAAGAATCTAAGTCTTCGATCCAATCCAGCTGTAAGTAGCAACTGAGCATTTCGATGGAATTGAACCGAATTTATGGGACCATTAGAAGGATCCTCAGCATTTGCATCCACAAGTCTCGAGTGCTCGAGGATTCCAGGCAACAATCTTGAACTGCTCTTAACAACAAGGTCTTCATTTGTTCGCAGAATGTCATCCAAAGCTTCGAGCTCCTCAAACCCACGGGCTACAACTGCACCATCTTTTTCATCCGATGATTCATCATCATATCCGCTGACATTTCTAACACGTGAATCAGGTAGGGCCCAATCTGTGCCGGGGTTCAGCTTTACATGCTGGGCTCTCAATCTTGATACATACTCCGAGCCAGAAATCAGACTCTCATCTTCCTCCTTCATCAGTTTCCTCAATCTGTTGGTTTTAGCTATGTGTACATTAGTTTTCTCCTCTTCATCATCCACCCACACAGCTTTCCTCTGCTCAGTTGCTCCCTCATCACTACTTTCCTCATCAGTTTCAGCATCCTCTTCATCAAAAGACAAATCATTTGCTGAACGATCAACATAAAACAAAGCAGATCCCTTCTCAGCCTCATCTTGGACTTTTTCCTTCCCAAATTCAATAGGCGAATACAAGGAACCAAACAGAAAGCTCTCTAGTTTCGTCATTTGCTGTTCTTGCTCAACTCCCAATTTCCCTTCCTTTTCTTTCTTCCTCCTCTTCTTTGTTGGGATATCCAATTCAGGCTCCAATAAATCATCATTATTTTTGTTCTCTTCAAGAAATGTAGGCTCATCAACAGTCTCCTCCCTTCTAGCCTTGACTCTGTTTTTAGAGAGAGCATTCTGAGAAATTAAACTCATTTTCACCTAGCAGAAATTCCTGCCTCTGCAAAAACCAAACAAAAGAAAAAAGAAAAAAAGAAAAAAAGAAGAAGAAGAGATTTCATCAATTTGACCTATCCATACATACATACATACATATATATATTCTTCTTAGCTTTGAAAATTAAATACAAACGAATAAAGAGGAAATAATTCAATCTACTATTACATATCTTGGAACACTAGTTAAACATTCTGCGTTCATCAAAAGCTGCAACTACGAATACTAATCTAAATTAAAGTCGTTAATATCTAAAACTCATGACTTCGCGCACTTTTAGAAAATGTCACAGAAGAGCCAAACTTGCGCACCAAATAAAAGGGAGAGCAAGCATTAACTTCTATTTTCCAGTATATGGAGAAGATATACCCAGAGGCAGATGGCTATCTGACATGAAGGAGGATACTCCTTGACCACCAAACACCACTTTGCCTACTCCTCCAAATTTCACCAACACAAAAGAGTGTTTTTCATAAACAAAATATGAAGTAATAAATTGTAGGATCATTTTTTTGGTTAAACTAAAATTGGGAATATATGTAGCACTTACAGAAACAAGGCAATACCACTTGAGGTCTATTTTTGTGAGCATATAAGAAACAAAGGTGTGAAAGGCAATGCAATATGGTACTTAGGGATACTACTATGAACAATTGACAAATCTCATAAAAACCATCAAATCTATCACCTAACAGCACCATCGCACACTGAATAATAACCTCAAAAGAACACAAAAACACAAACTTAAAACTGTTTACGAAAATAAGAATCAAACACAACAAAAGTAGGAAAGCAATATCTTGCCTGCTATGTATGTTTTCAAGAAATGATATGAAAATAATCCACATTCCCGAAATTAGCATCAACCATTTGTCTATATTTGATTCAATTCCCAAAAATTAAGCTTTATCTACGAACATCGAACAACAAAGTACTGGATCTTCTAATCCAATACTGGCACCAAACTTTAAAAAGCAAATGAATGAAAATAATAAACTATAACAGCAATAAATAAGGCAGAAAAAAAAAGACCACATCTTAAAAATCTAAGGAAAAAACATAGATACATCGGAAAAAAAAAAACCTCGAAAAATCACATCCGACCAACACAATAATGTAAAAGAAGACACAGATGGAAGAGGAATGAAGAAAACCTTACAGTGATAGACTTTCTCACGAGAGCAAGAGTGTTGGTTTCTGCGTTTTCAGAGAGCGGAAGCAAAACTAGGGTTTGTATGCCAAACTCCTCCAATCTGCACCATGAGGCGTTGAAGGAGACAGGGTTATATTCGACTGTGACTGCTTAGGTAGTTAGGTTTACCACTTTGTTCAGTGTTTTAAAATACGGGATCCGCTTCGACCCGGATGGGCTTCCGGGTTGAGGATCCACCGGTCAACAATAAAAAGAGAGACGCATTACGGTTCGATTAATCGGAATATAATTTTTAAAATCGTACCGTATATCAAATTGTCTAGGTTAAAAGTTTAAGATTTTCGAAGTTCAGACAGTATGATAAAAGTTGAATTGTTGATTTATAATACACAATAAATTAATAAATATATAGTATATAGTATTTAATATCTATTATAAATTATAGGTATTATATGATATATGATAAAATCATCACAATTGAAATTCCCAATCAAACTCTAATAATTATCAATTAAGGAGCAGTTATTACGTGTTTTCACTATGGGTTTATCGTTCATGGTGTTGTCGGTTGTCATTTTCCTATGGATCGCCTAATCCATAAGATTGCCAGAGCGGACAAAGTTCTCTCTTCGTTCAAAATCTTTGGCCAATCAATGACGATCATCCCCCGACAACCATGTCAATGGTGGTTCCGGTCCCCCTTGAGGAATGTGCAGTGATGGTGGTTTTCAAATCAATTACAAAATCTCTAACCGCCTATCCAAAACTGCCAGAGGGAGACAAAGAAAAATGCCTTGAAGAGGTAGTTATTACACACTCAAACTCTATATTCCTGTTTAACAAATTTTCAGGACACTGATTCCCTTTCAAAAAAAAATTAAGGAGAATATTTAATTCAAAGTAATTATTTGAAATTTGAACTTATGTTGACTTAATAAAAAAAAGCAAAATAATTATCCAAACCCGTATAACACTATTGATCAACAAATATGAAAAATATTTTTTTCTTAAAAACGAAAAAAAAGAACAAACGAAGGAAGCCTATCAAAGCGAGATTGAGCTTTGTCGAGAGATGGAATCAGAGAAGCATACAAAAGAGAGAGAATCGGAGAGAGTATGGAGAGAGTGATGAAAATTGAAAAGGGATTTGTTTTGAATTAAAAATGACTTGTCATATATACATAATCATTTCGGCTAAAATTATATTTTCCACACACTAAAAAAAACCTGTCGGTTTTTAAGGTATGAACGATTCACGATACGATAAGGGTTTGACGGTATACCGGCAGTTTGAGTGCTTAAATGGTATTTTGGATGAATCATACATTGAACCGTCGGTATGATACGAGTTTAAAAACTATGAACCGGACCATTAAGTCCAAACCGGTAACCTAGCAGTTGGATGACACCAATAGTGAGCTATCTTCAAGATGATAGTCAACCTAACGATCACAACGAGAGGCGCAACGACTTTAAGCAAAGGCTACAAGATTCAATCTCTACAAGGGACAACTCTATAGAATATCGTATTACGACTCTCTAGTATGACGTATCATCCTAGGCAAAGCTGACTATATCTCCTCATAACTTCCTGAAGGGAGATGTGGGAACCGTTCTAGAGGATGGAACCTTGCCAATCGGGCTCTTTCCACTGGCTACTTTTGCCCTACGTTGCAAGCCGACTCACTAAACTTTGCCCTCCACCTAGATTTAACTCCGCGATGCGACTCGATTTGGCAAGGAAGAAGTACCATGACTCATTTGGGGGCAATCTACGAGTGTAAACAAGAAAACGAGATTTTTTTTGTGATTGTTAAATTAAGTTTTAATCTCAACCGTTAGTTAGATTCAATGACTAAGATCAAACCGTCTGTAAACGTGAGTTCTTATGGACGTCCATATGTGAGAACACCTCTTACTATAATACTTCATAAGTGATTTTGTTATAGGGCATTCTAACGAGGCATTAACTCGTCAAAAGCAATCTTTACCATGTCGCAAACAATGCATTTGTATATATTTACTACCTCTTACAAGCTGCAACTCTCAATCAGTCAATCTCATGTATAGTTATAGTATACATACATACAACAGCCTTAATGCTTTGTGTGTGATGATTCCAACTTCTCAGCCAAACCCCTCACAAAATAAATAGACTGAGAAATGAATCAAAAAAAGGACCATGGTATAAATTGAAAACTGGCCAAAAAACCCTAAAAAAAAATTCTCATAACAAACCGGAAACAATGGACACTACTTCATTAGGACTTACGACGAGCAATTTTGGACAACTATGCTTGACTGCTTCTTCTGCAGTCTCCCTCTCAAGTGTCTGATCTTCGCGTCTACCCTAGCTGTGAACCCAATCTTGGTCTCTTGCCTTGCCTTGGATGACTCTCGAGTCCACATACGGTAATCCTCAACGTCCTTCCTGTAGTACTTAATTTCTTGGATAATGTGATGATCCAATGGGTTGAGACATCTCTGGTAAGATATATGGGCCAGATATGGGATATTGCAAGCAACTGTTACCAAGAGTGTGGTTATCCAATAGATGGGTGCAGGAGCCAGGACTTCAACAAGGATTTTGTAGGCATACCCAGTAGCCACAATCCCATAGAGTGCAAGAAACAAATACCACGAGGCGATGCTTCCCCATATAAAGACGTGCTGGATCCATGTGAAGTGGCTCATTGTAAGTGCAATCTGGCAGTTGACCGTCCAGACGATGCAAGTGAACATAGTTGCACCCACCACAGCCATATCAGAAGTTTGGCCTCCAGCTAAGAAGGATTGATTATCGAAAACGATAATATTGAGGAAGAAAATTATGAGAGAGGTATAGAGACCATTGACCATCCACCCAAGTATCCTATACCAGTCAAAAAACAAATTTCTAGGCCCTTGTTGATAAAGTGCAGGGAACTGCAAGAGAAATGTTATACTCTTCAGTTTCGTGGATTTGACTAATTAGAGTAAGGAATGCTGTCTATGCAAGCCTTGCATTATAGCTAACCACAACGAGGGTAAAGCATTCCAGAAGTAATGATGGGACCTACCTGTAAGCAGACCTCAGAAGAAACATCTTGCTCGAAAACTCCTAGAGAGATGACCGGCAATGAGGTAAGAACGACATTAAACAATAGCATGTACCAGTCATCATAAACTGCTTGCCCAGAGAAGCCCGTGAATGCCTCGAAGTAGAACAAAGTAAGACCAAATGCTATATTTTTGTAGAAGAAATAGCAAATCTGAAAGCAAAACATCCTGATTAAAATCATAATGACTAGAAATGAATCCATACACATGCATCTTCTTTTGATTCTCGTATGGACACGGTGCAGTGGATGCAACCTTATAATGTATGGAAGGAAAAAGAAAGAATTGAACAAGGGTTTTTGACATTACCATCTGAGCAATTCTCTTGTAGCACCAGTGACCATGAACCACCAGTAATCTTTCCAGAAATCGGAACTGAGCGATAGCAAAGTCACTAGCCATCACAGCCTGAAACAGATATGTGAGTTCTGTGAGTTGCAGAGATTATCAGAAGTAAGCACCTAAAAAGAAACATGGCTGCAGTTCTCAAGCCATCTCAAGATTTAAATAACAAGAAGAAAACTACGAACTGGTCCATACTATAGTCATCAAAAAGAAAAAAGTAACAAAAAACAATGCAGTCAGGCGCAAAACTGGACATTGAACATCACAGTCACTGATCTCTGCATCGTATAGCAATAGCTCACACTGAAGCCCTGTCAGGCTGTCACATCTCTCTTGCTTAAAGAATGCTAAGTTTCATGCTATGAAAATCTAAAGAGAGAAGAAATCGGTACGGTTATTACATACTAACTAGGTGTGATTCTGTACATACAATCAGGAAAAGTAAAATACATACTGAAAAATAACCAAAAGAAAAAAACCTGGTCTGAAATCTGGTACTCTAGTGTAATACAATGGAAAGTTAGAAGTTAATTCAAGTTTTACACAATATTCTAGTCTAACCCGAGAAAGGTTTCAAAACCAAAATTCCCATCAGCTCCTTTTCAAGCAAACTAGGGTAAAAAGGAAGTTTTTTGTCCCTTTTTCCAAATCAATCAAGATATGCAACTCATGAGGTTTCCGGCACTTTGACAACTAAGTTTTCCAAGTGATATCATAATTTTAAAAAAATGGTTTACTAAGAAACATCTGTAAACAAATAAATGCAACAATGCTTTTTTGTAAGATTTTATGCTGAAAGGGACAGCCAGGAATGTCCAACCTGCATACCCTCGACCCCACTGATGCCAACACCAATGTCAGCTTCTTGAATCATTCCAACATCATTTGCTCCATCACCTACTGCTAAGGTGGTTTTCCCAGTTCCTTCTTTTACCAGCCTTGTAACCTGGTGCATCAGAGTTGAAGAGATGAACACAGGTCAATATCGGAAACAAACAGATAATGCAACACATGAATAGAAAACTTTGAAGCTCAAGCAAATGGAAAGATAGAAAAATATATAGGTTTTACACTATAGGTAAACAACTCCCGTGCACAAGGCTTCCGTAGTGAGCGGGGTCGGGAACATGCAGGATGTAAACTAAATTTATATACAGTATTCGTGCATGTCCTACCAGTGCCTTCTGCTTGGGAGAGACACGACAGCATATGACAGAAGCACATTCAACCGCTAATCCCAAAAACTGATGCTTCACATCATCCTCCAAAGCATATGTTAGAGTTTTGCCATCAATAATTAATGCAAAAGCAGCATGTGGATCTTTTTCTAGCTTGATCATTTGCGAGCCATTGTCGATTTGATTCAAAATATTCTCTTTTACGGCCTGTTCGGTAACAAAAAGAAATGCAGTCTAACATCAAGTGAAATCGATTTCCTGAAAACCAAGTACTAACCTTCACAAAAATAATATACCTCTTTAGAGTCTGAATTCATTGCTGTTATGAAAATCTGCTTCATGCCTTGTCGAAGCAAACTACATGAGAATCTGCATGATGCGAAAAAAAAAACGGGGTTCAATCAGAATGTTTGACATAGTATCTTTAAAAAAGTTTGGACAAACTTCTCAAACTGACCCTATGTTGATTGCAGTTTCCATCTTATCTCCTGTCAAAACCCAAATCTTGAGACCAGCTTGTGCAAGTTTATCTATGCACTGGGGTACCTAAAAATAAGAGAAATGAAAAAGTTCACATAATCTAAAAGGACAGTGTGCTCATTAACAGCTTTAAGACAGTGGCAATATATACCCCTTTTTGTAATTTGTCCTCAACAGCAGTAGCACCGACAAGAATCAAATCTCTTTCCATCATATCTGATACACGTTCAAGCATTGCCTCTCGATCTGCCCCAATTGAAGTTTTTGCTTTATGGAACTCATTGTTCCAAGCAGCATATTCAGTCCCATCAAGCTTCCGGTAAGCTAGGACTAATGTACGCAACCCAGCTTCTCCATATTCATTCAAATGCCTTGTAGTAGGCTCCTCATACATTCTTCCATTCTTTGATAGCCGATCAAAAATGATGCTGCAAATTCAATAATGGTTACAAAGTGATGACCTATAAAAGGCATTAAGAAATATTTTTAAATGCAAATGTTAATATTGTCAGGGTTGATAAGTTCTGATCAATAATACAATCACACATAAATGGCTAGCCCTCATAAGAATTTCAGTGAACACATAAAAGATCCTCAACATTACATGGTCTAAATATTCTATTTCCACATAGATTATCATATGTTCAACCATCACTATGCCTAAATGTTTAAATTGGAAAGATTCTTCAGAGGCATTACCTGTCAGCGCCTTTGCACAGGAGAAGAATCTGTCCATCCTCATCCTGCACAATTACAGACATTCGCTTTCTTTTGCTAGTAAAATCCAATAAATTTAGAATTTTGAACTCTCTGCAAGAATCGCACGAGGCAATAAGATGCAAAAACATTGAGAGCACTACATCAGCAAATGCTTAGCAAAGGTTTCACTGATAACTTTACCTTTCAACTGGCTTTCCTGAATGAGCATATTTTTCACGGACAAAAACACTTGATTGAGTTCTTTTGAAAAACTCAAAACCAAATTCCCTGGCTGCAACAAGAAAAGCACCTTCATCGGGTGACTCTGCTTCGTAAGTTAAGCTGCCATTTGCTTCATTCAGCTCAGGAATTGCAGTGTGACAAAGTGCCAATATCCGAAAAAATAATGTAAGTACATCCACATTGGGCTCCTTCAACCAATTTCCATCCATAACACGGCTGTCTTCAAAACTAAAGCCTTTTATGGCCATTTTCCGATCCTTTTCATCCTTAGAAGTGATGACAGTCTCCAACTCAATTTCTGATGCTCCTCCGTTTTCCCACGAATCTTTTCGGCCTCCTCTATTCCTAGTGACATTGGATACTTCAGGTTCTTGCTCTTCCATAGCCATCTGTTTTGCTGCCGCGAGTTCAACTTCACTGGAGCGCATGCCGTATTGCTTACCAGCAATGGAACACTTCAAAAAGTCCATCTGATTGCATGTCAGAGTGCCAGTTTTATCAGATAGGATCGTATCAACTTGGCCCAACTCCTCATTCAAGTTTGAAGTCCGTGCTTGAGCAGGTGTCCCAGTCTCTTCATCGTACATATGTATGTCTTGGTTTATAAAAGTGGCTTGCAAAACTTTTACGACCTCAATTGAGACATAGAGTGAGATAGGTATCAGATACCCATAAAGGATGAGAGCGGTGACCAGATGTGCAATTCCAGACAAGGCAGGCTTTTGGGGATTAAATGTATAGTCAGTAGCCTGAGGTTGTAAGTACCACCAATCTGGTGCACCAAATTTTATCTTTGCAGTATAGCCTATAGAACTGATCACTGAAATAAACAGGAGGAGGGTGAAAAGGACATAAATTATATAATCCATTTTTCTTTCTATTCTGCTACGTTTTGAAGGTGATTTTGTTGAATTCTGCATGACTTTGCTATCATGGCCAGTGAATATTACCACTCCATACACAAAACCAGTATTCCTGAGCTTGGAATCTCTTAGGAGGATCTGACCAGGATCAAGAGGATAAATCTGACGATCATACTCAAAATTCCCAACGAATGTATATAGACTAGGGTTTGGGTCTTCACATTTTATTGTCCCCGTGAAATTCTTGAAAGATTCATCTTCATCCAAAGGTAAGGTAACCTCCAAAGATCTTTTTACCTTCAAATTCGTCTCCCCATCCAAGTTCATCGTCTCCACATAGCAGATTCCATCCTCATAACTTGAAGACAGAAGAAGCAAGTCTGCTGGAAAAAATTGATCCTTTTCCACTTTTACCACATCACCTACCCGAAGTTGCTTCCATGGCTTATAACCAAAGACACCATCCCCTTTATGAATAAGAACTTTCTGAGCATTAATGTTAACATCCTGCATGAACCTACGCCAATCTTCCAAAGCTTCCTTTGCCATACTAAGGCCTACAACAAATGCCAGAGGAGCGACCATGCTGACATAGTTGAAAGGCGAAACAGGAGTAACTGAAAGTATCGCAGCTAATAGGAAATACAAATTTGCTACCCGACGGAATTGCTCAAAGAGAGCCTTTGGCAAGAATGTGATGACATTGTACTTGGTGGTGGATATATAGTTTGAGCGATACTTCAAAGGCTTTCTCCGGTGCATACGAGGCTGGTTGCAATGGACAATTCGTGAGTACCCAGGGCCATTGATTGAATGTGGCTCTGCAGTCTCAAATGTACTCGGTCTAAGGCACGAAAATGTATACAGATGACTCCGCCGCAGCCTTGCCCTTATCCTACCTCCAGCCATCTCTTAAGTTTCAAACCCAAATATTATAAATGGCCAATAACCGGCAGTGGTCAACACCAAACATTATCGGTGTCCCCTTATCTGATATCTCCTATTGTAAGACCTAACAAAAGGCACAAACGCAAAGTGGAAGATTAATACAAAGAAATAATACATTTTACGAGTTTCAGCATGTAATAACATTATTATGATTGAAAAACCAATATCCTGATACCCAATTTACACTAAAAGGGGATCATTTCAAATCCGCATTCAAAAATTATGGCGCACCCATAGTCAAAATTTGCGTGAAACCATTAGATTTAGAGAAAATAAACAGAACTAAAAAAAAAAGTGACAAAGATACGACAAATCTACATTGATTGCTTCGAAATTTAGCAGAAGATCCACATATTTAGCAAGAAAAGAAAAATTCAACCTCAAACAAATTCGCATTCACCTCAGAATCTATAAATAAAATCAAAACTTATTTTAAAAAAATAAAAGCGCACAATTAGCAGCTGAAAAATACCAAATAATCTGCGCATAAAAAAGCAAGCACTCCCCGTAAGAATCAAGAAAAGAGTCCTCGGAATCGACAAAACCAAGAAGAAAAGTAATTAAAAAGACAAAAGAAGAATACCTGGAATCAGGAGTCTAGTCCATCTTAGGCACAAATGAACAAGAAACCATTGCCGGAGTGTGAAGGAGAGCTGGAGCGAGTACCAGATCGACAAAAGAGGAACAACGACGGCAAGGACGGAAGAAAGGAGAGAGAAAAGAAACAAATTTAGAGAGAGAAAAGAGAAGGGCAAGCCGGCAGGGGTTTTAGGAAAAACAGAGATGTGAAAACATTCTCTCTCTGTGAATGAAATCAGAGCCAATGCCAGGAATTCCCGGGGGACCCTCTTTCTCTTCTCTATATTTATAATTTTTTGTTTTCCTAAAATAAATAAATACAAGCAAAACAAGTATTGTGTGTTACCTCAATTTTTTGGATTTGCATTATTATACCGATGATGACCAGCCACGAGACCTCCAGTCGTTGGGTCCAACTATCCCAGCGTGTGGGGTCCTGTGGGTCCCACAGCAACTTGTGAGTTGTAACTTGAATGAACTATTCAACGCTTTTCCATTTCCATTAAAGTCCTCAAAGATACTTTACTTGTAGCATGTGGACACCCGCATCCAATTCCAAATAAGATGGGTACGCCCTCTTAGTTGACGATCGAGGATGATTATGAGTATTTTTATGGAGGATGATTATGAGTATGGGGATGGATTTGTCAAAATTCAATCCGTGTCATACAAGTCGTACAATAGATCAATTAGAAACTTAAAATGATATAGGCAATTTCACCAGTTGTAATTCTTTTCCCCAACAAGGAGTCTGTGATAAAATATTTTATAAAATTTGAAAAATCATCAATCAAAATTTGTATAATTTTAATGGTTGGATTATATTTTCGATTGTTGGATATGAAAATAGAAGAAGATATGTTATACAATTTGCATCTAAACATCCGAGTTACTTATTGGATTGATAAAAATAGTGTGTATAATTCTGGTGATCAGAGTTCGAATCTCCTTCCCCCGTTTCACAAGTTTGCATCTAAATGGTTTAAAGCTGTTCAAATTTGTTATGTATTTTTTTTTTGGATGAATTGAATTTTTGAACTACTAAAAAAACACCATTAGATTCAGAATAGACAAACTTTCTACTTATGATTTTTCTTTAATTTTTTAAAATATTTTCTTGACCAAAATTGAAAAAAAAAATGATGGAAGAAATTTGAAAGTGATGGAATTTGTGCTTCACAACCGTTAGATGTAGGGAAAAATGTAAGATGAAATGGAATTGAGAGTCAACCAGCAAATTGAGAAATTGTGGGATCCACGTTATGGTCTCCCACTCAATCCTCCAATGTCAATCAAGATGTAAGTTTAACAACTCTCTCTTTTTTTAAGTAAATAAATAATATTATGGTGTTACAGCTATACACATTTGTTTTATATAAATCTTTTGAGTATACTTTGGGCGATGCTATTTGGAAATCAACTAATTTATAGTCCCAGAAAAAAAAACTAATTTATAGTCACAATTATGGATTTTGTATATCTATACATTAGTTCACTTTTTTGGAGTATGATGTGCTTGTTACGGCTAGTGGCGGATTGAGGAATTTAAATCAATGGGGGCACAAAAGTGGTGTGGGACAGTGCATCCGAAATTCTTTTTGGGGTTCTATATGCATCGATTTCTCGAGATCGTGTTAGGGGCCCAGGGCTCTGTTAACTATTGGGAGAGGGAGAGGGAGAGGGAGAGGGATGGGTTGAAAGATTGAGGAGATTTGAGGGGTTTGGGCTTGGTAGATGGGCTTGAGAACTTATGAGTGTTAATTAGTGGGTGTATGTGTCAAAAATCGTTGGTCCAAAATACTTGAGCACATGATGAAGGTCCAACGGAGGCCCGAATTGGATCGGCCCAAATATATGTCCGGAGGCGCACCTGGCCCAAGTACAAACGAAGCCTAAAGCTCGTGGTTTAAATATGTACATGAATAGGCATATGAGGCCCAAGGCCCACGATACCATATAAGTACTAGATTGGGCCACAGACCCAATCACGGCCCAATGAAGAAGCTCGTCTGTACAGTCAACATCGAAAGAGGTATCTTTTGTTGCAAAGTTATGCATTTTGGTTCGAAAAATGCAGGATCGACGTACCAAAGGTTGGTCAATAAAATGTTATCCGATATGTTGGGGAAGACCATGGAGGTTTACATTGATGACATGCTAGTAAAATCTTTGAAAGCTGAGCAACATTTGGAGCACCTGCAAGGGGCATTCGATGTTCTTTGGAAGTATAACATGAAGCTCAATCCTACCAAATGTTCTTTTGGAGTGTCGACTGGAAAGTTCCTTGGATACATGGTGACTCAAAGGGGAATAGAAGCAAATCTGGAGCAAATTCGGTCGGTTCTCAATATTCCGTCTCGAGGAGTAGGAAAAAAGTGCAGAGGCTGACTGGAAGAGTTGCGGCCTTTAGCAGATTCATTTCTCGCTTGTCCGGCCGATGCCATAGTTTCTTTAACATTCTTCGAAGTCCAAGGACTTTGAATGGTCAGTCGAATAAGAGGAAGCTTTACAACAGCTAAAGCATTACTTGGTATCAGCGCCACTACTATCCAAACCAAAGCAGGGTGAGTCACTTTTATTGTATCTTGTAGTTTCTAAAATAGCCGTTAGTGTTGTGCTAGTCAGGGAAGAAGACGGCCAACAACTGCCAATTTACTACGTCAGTAAAAGTTTGCTCGAAGCAGAAACGAGGTACCCTAACTTGAGAAGTTAGCCTTGGCACTGGTGGTTGCTCGAAAGTTACAGTCGTACTTCCAATGTCATTCGATTGTCATTATAACAATCTTCCCTCTGCGTAACATACTTCACAAGCCCGAGTTGTCTAGCCGATTGACGAAGTGGGCTGTGGAACTCAGTGAACATGACATTTGGTTCCAGCCCTGAACGGCGATGAAGTCTCAAGTGCTGGCCGATTTCGTTGCCAACTTTACTTCACCAATAGAAACTTATGCGAAACACGAATTGCTATGTCTGACAGAACATCTAGAAGGAACGTGGTCCCTTTCAATCGATGGTTCCATCAATATGAACGGAAGTGGACTTGGAGTGGTACTCATTTCACCATCGGTCGACATAACACAACAATCAATTCATTATAGGTTCAGGCTACTAACAACGAAGCTGAGTATGAAGCTCTTATTGCGGGATTAGAGCTCGCAAAGGAACTTAATGTGAGGAAATTTTCGTTCAATCTGATTCACAGTTGGTCGTTAATCAACTGCTCGAAACTTACCAGGCTCGCGGAACCAATATGATGACATACTTAGAATTGACAAAGAAGCTTCGAGACGCGTCCTAAGAATTCGTCATAACACAAGTGCCACGTCTCGAAAACTCACATGCAGATGTGTTGGCTAACCTAGGACTTGCATTACAGTCGAGCGAACCCCAAATGATACCAGTGGTACACTTGGAGATCCCAGCAACCCAAGATGTTGACAAAGTCCTAACAATTTCCATTGAAGAAATTTGGATGACCCCGTTGATAAAATACATTGATAATGGAGAATTGTCGCTCGACAAGAACGTCACCCGACGACACAAGGCAGGAGTAGTATGATTCACCCTTTACGAAGGCCAACTCTACAGGAAGTTGTACTCAGGTCCGTTGCTCCGTTGCATAACGACCAGGCAAGGCAGAAACATTCTCTCAGAACTACACCAGGGAGAATGTGGAAACCATTTAGGAGGGACGAGTCTGGCCAATCGAGCTTTAATGAGCGGCTACTTCTGGCCTATGATGCGAGCAGATGCTGCCAACTTCGTTCGACTTTGTGATAAATGTCAATGCTTCGCCCAATTCTCTCACCTTCCCCTGAAAAACTTCACCCCACGCTCTCGCACCTTGGCCCTTCATACATTGGGGGATGGATATCGTGGGCAAATTGCCAGTCGCCTTAGGGCAAAGTGTATATGTCCTCGTCTTAACGGACTACTTTACAAAGTGGGTCAAAGCAGAGGCCTTCAAGCAAATCCAGGATCATGAAGTGAAGACTTTTATATGGAAGAACATCATTTGTAGGTTTGGCATCCCTAAAAAAATCAAGACCCATAATGGTTCCCAATTCCTCGGCCATCAATTTTAAGTATTCTGTAACAAGTATGGGATCAAACTACACTACTCCATTCCATGCAACCCCCAGTTGAACGGACAAGCTGAATCATCTAATAAAACCATCATGAACACTCTGAAGAAAAGATTGGAAGATGTTAAAGGCAAATGGGCAAAAGAATTACCAGGTGTACTATGGTCTTATCGGATGATGGCTAAGACTCCAATAGGCGAAACTCCATTTTCGTTAGTATATGGGTCGGAAGCAGTAATTACTATCGAAGTCAGACTTTCCTTGGCAAGATGCCAATGGATCAACAAAGACATGAATGATCAGATGCTACAGAAAAACCAAGAACCCGTAAGCACGATGGAAGAGGAAAGCTCTGAAGTGCAAGGAAGTGAAGTGAGGAAAAAAGAAGATGAGATAACCTTTATAAACACAAACACGATAAACAAAAGTCATTAAATACTTCATGATGATTGCTTAGGGAAACGAAATGACAACATACCCATTATGAACCCTCTAAAGAAACGTGTACAGGGGGCAACATTTAATGAGGAAACCCTAAAGGTCTCACCTTAGAATACCAAACGACAGCTGAGCAGATGGCCTGGATTTACTAACAAGATCTCTTTAGATGCAGAGGACACGTGGAACCAGAAGAATGGATTTTTGCTTGACCACACACACTAGACTTGTGAGAGTTCGTCCGACCAAACCGTAGACCCATGAGAGTCTAAAGTTCAAGCCCAAGTGGCCAAGGATTTTCGTCCGAACGAACACTGGACCCATGAGAGTCTAAAATTCAAGCCCAAGTGGCTGAGGAGTTTCGTCCGAACGAACATTAGACCCATGAGAGACTAAAATTCAAGCCCAATTGGCCAAGGATTTTCATTCGACCGAACAACTAGACCCACGAGAGTCTAAAGTTCACGACCAAGTGGCCAAGGATCTTTGTGTGACCGAACAGTAGACCCATGAGAGTCTGAACGTTCCCAGTCGACCTGACTACTCTCAAAGTCAAGAAACTTGACTTCGAGAGTGGGGGACAGACTGTATGGACCAAAAATCGTTGGTTCGAAATACTTGAGCACGTGATGAAAGGTCCAATAGAGGCTTGGATTGGACCGACCCAAATATATGTCTAGAGGTGCACCTGGCCTAAGTACAAATGAAGCCCGAAGCTCACGGTTGAAATATGTACATGAATAGGCATTTGAGGCCCAAGGCCCACGATACCATATAAGTACGAGATTGGGCCACAGACCCAATCACGGCCCAACGAAGAAGCCCGTCCGTACGGTCAGCACGTGATCTAGAATAATATAAATAGAGGAGGACCCCCCTCATTTACTCTCTCAACTAGCTGGTACCTCTCTCTCTATCTCTCTCTAAAAGCAATTCATGTCTCTCACTTAAATATCTCCCGCTGTTGTCTAACTTGACCGTCGGAGCTTGTTCGGCCGACACCACACCGGTGTCCAAGTTAGACGGTCAACCTTTCTTTGATCTTACAGGATTGGCATAGGCCTCGATCGTCGATAACAAGTTGATTACAGATTTTAGGATCTACAGTGGGCTGGGTTAGAATTAATGCATTAGGCGACTTTTTTTTATTGGAAGCCTTAGGGTCAATTTATCATAAGCATCTAATATACTTATTGTAAAAAAAATCAAAAAAATGACATATTAGTGCCCACTTTATGAAAGTTGGACACTTAGGTCAAAGAAAAAAAATACTTTGCCATATAAGTACTTCTTTTCCACATAAGTATCTACTTTAAAAATTAATAAGTACATAATCTCACATTTACCCTTCTTCTCCAATAGGCATGAATCTAAAAAATACCTAGACGATAATTTCATGTGTACTTTTATGTTCATGTGTTTTTTTGTTGAACCTAGATGTTCAAAAATACACTAATAGGTATCGAATTGGCATTTTCTCAAAAACAATTTTGATTGGGGGCCTATGGCCCCAATGCTAAAGGGCTGATCCACCACTGGTTGCGGCCCACATTACATTTTTTTTTATTCTCTTGATAGCTTTAGGTTTTCTAATTTTCTCTTTGTTTTTATGATAATTGGTTAGGTTTTTTTTTGCTCTAGTATATTCTTTCAACAGATTTCTAGAGTAATAAGATAAAGTAAAATATAACCAAACACAAGAATTGAAGAGAAAGAAAGGTGTAGAACAAAGTTGCAAACTACAAGTACAAGGCAAACTTGAAATATAAGGCAAATGGTACAAATTGGGCACAAAGTAAATCAAAGGGAAGCTTATTATATGGAGATTTCTAAGTGATAACAGACAAACTTGAAATATAAGTCAAATTGTACATATTGGACACAAAGTAAACCAAAGGGAAATTTATTATATGGAAATTTCTAAGTGAGAAAATGGAAGACTTTGAAGACTTTGTTGCAAGTGAAAGACTAAGTACAAACTTGAAAGACTTCTCTCAATTTTTTTGGATGTTTTCTCTCCTAATGAGAGACCCCTTGTAAAGAAAATAAATCAAGAAACAGACACAACACAATAATGCAGCACTCAAAATAATGATTAAATTTTTGAAAGCCATTTTAGAAAAGGCGCCTTTCACATAGGGCTGCATCGCCACTTTTTTAAAGGAAGATTTCAAAAATTATAAACCGACAAAATATTTTAATAAAATTTCAAACCGATAAAGATATTTTAATAATTTTGTCTACTGGTAAGACATGATGATGGTGTCATGTTGTCAATCCCCTAGGTGACTCTAGAAGTCTTGCATGTAGGTATCATCGTCGAGAGTCATAGTAGGATCTTGCGAGTCTTGAAAATATCTAATGGAGACACTATTGGAGTAGAGTCCTCATTCAAGACTTCCAGCAGGGTTGGTAGGACATCTTCTTTAGACGTAGTAGTCGGCAAGTCTTTACAGAGATCCTTTAGAGATACTTTTGGAGGAATTTTCTCCTTTTGAATTAAGTGCTCTTTCTTGAACTTGTCACACCATCTTACTATATGTAAATACGGACGTACAGAGAAGGTTTTTCTTTTGCGCTGAGCTTGCCGCATCAGCCTCAACTACACATCATGTGTTGACATGTGTAAACTTTTGTGTAAACATGAAATAATGCTTTCATTCATGTCTCATGAATGTTGTGGACTCTTAAATTCATTGATACTCCCTCCGTCCCTATTTGATAGGCCACCTTTCTATTTTGGGATGTCCCAAATTATAGACCACTTCTCTTATTAGGAGAAAGTAAAATTCAATAGTTTACTAATATACCCTTATTTAATATGCAATTTAATCAAAAAATACACTTTTCCATAATCTCAATAATCTAACTACTCTATTATTTTCAAGAATATAAATGCTCTCATATTACTAAAAGTCCCTCTACAATTAACTATGACTAAGAAATCAACAGTCACTCTACAATTAACTATAACTAAGAAATCATTCACATAAAACAACCACCATGGATCATGATTTAAACAAGATGGATCATGATTTGAACAAGAAGGGGAGGTTATTGAACAAGAAGGCGAGGCCATGGCTTGACTTGAATCTTCTACCGAAAGAAGACAGTTATGTCTCTGAAGCTCAAGAACACCAATTTGTTGTTTCTCAAATGTTGAAATTTTTTTTACCCAAGTTCTACTGATTTAAAATGGCAAACTTGTTCTCTTGTTGTAAGTTTCATTTTCTTTTCAAATTTATAATTTGATATATGGATTTAATCTTGTTATCATTTCATGTTATTTTCTGAATGTGATTTTAATATTATCATTGCTAGATAACGTATAGAACCGTGATTAAAGTTAATTCCAAGAGCCGTATGACAGAGAAACTTGTAAATGAATGGAATTGTTGTTCTCATTTGCAAAGAACCTGTATGAAAGCAAATTTTTTTTAAAAAAAAATTGGCCATTAATAAATAGGAAAGAAACAAAAACTCCTTACAAAATGACTAGCAACATAATCTTTGCAATAAAGCTTTTAAAAATAGCCTTCATTCTTGAGTTTCTTGAGTTCCTTGTATTTCACGAGTAGCTTCCATTGCATCATTCAAAATTTGAGAGTCACACTCAATGCAAATTGATAATTGCCCATTTCTAATTAATTTTTTCTTGCTCATATGTGGAATCTTATAGTTATTCCCACCAAAATTTCTTAAAATCTCAACCATGCATGATTGTAATGTCAAAGAGACATTGTTTAAATCTTCTTCGGGGAACATGTAAAAAGCATTCTCCACGGCTAAAACAAATTCATCCATTGTACTTGGAGCCTCTTGGTGTTGAAGTGAATCAATAGCTCTAAAAAATCCAAGATCCAAGACATTCAAATCAGGACTATTTAGAGGTTGACAACATAAATGAGTAACCCATATCTTCCCACAGCTTCAAGAAACTCAACATCATTAGCATCTATATGTGGCCTTGCGTTATCTTATTGAATGAAGATGGTGCTAGAGCTATCGAATGGCCATTTTTCTTTGATGGAAGGCAACAATTTTTCGATCAAACATGAATGAATAACATCTTTAGTAACTGATAAAATTGGCTTTGTCTCCAAAGTCCCCGCTAAACGATTTTTGCTACTCCGCTTGGCTGGTTCCTTAAACACAAATGGCCATATCCCAAATTTTCCATTGAATTCTTTATTGGAGATATCATCAAATCTTGGACGAGCCACCGCAGCTAAGAACATAATCTTTGCAATAAATCGTATACTTTTGCATGTGCGATAAGGCTTCATTTCATCCGGATGGAGATAATACTTGTGTGAAGTCTTAGATATATAAAACCATTTTTCATCAATATGAATTCGATCATACATGTTAATAAAAAATGGTTTGGATTTGAGTGTACCTTCATCGATCATTGATATCGTCCGATAAATATGGCTGCACGGGGTTTGAATGCGGTCGAAGACTTCCTTCTTTGATTCTTCTATGTACGGTTGATTTTCCTAAACCCAAAGCATTTGCCAATGATCTTATATTTGTTCGACGACGGAAAGGGATAGATTTCATTTCTTTTAAATGAACTTGCATTCTCGCGACCAACCCTTTCCACAAGCTTTGAAGATAAATCATGTACATTTGCATTTGCAATATAAGCTTTTGTATCATGCCAAATTCGAGAAACTGATCTTATAGATATAGAAAAATGATTGGCAACTTTGGAAATGACTCCTTTTGCTAGTACTCCATGTTGACTCTCTTGGAATAACATTTGTACAATTGCTCTCTTTTGATCAAAAGTGAGGTTTTTCTTCTTATTTGAGTGATGAATATCTTCCGGTGGTGGTGGCATGCTCACATTGGTATTGGCGGGAGAGGAGACATTTTTCGGATAGTGATTCAAATCAATAAGCTCATTGGGTGAGAGGATATCTTATGGGTATTGATTCAAATCAAAAAGAATATTTTGTGAAGAATTACTCATTTTTGCTTATGATTATATCTAACTACATATGTCCATATTTATAGAAATCAATTTGAAAATTTGAAAGCAATTTGGCAAAATATTTGGAGGTTTATAATGGCTCCAAATTGAGAATTTTCATGGAGCAAAATGGTGACTTCAAATTGAAAATTTTGCAAAATATTTGAAGGCTTAATGGCTCCAAATCGAATTGCCGGTTTCACAGTTTCAAAAAACTTTATCGCTCCAAATTGTAATTTTTCATGGCTCCAAATTGAATTGCACAATTTCAATAGTTGAGGTGTGAGTGGCGTGTGAGTTCATGGCTCCAAATTTAATTGAACAATTTCAATAGTTGAGGTGTGAGTGGCGTGTGAGTTCATGGCTCCAAATTGAATTGTACAATTAAAATAGTGGGAGTTTTAGTAGCATGTGAGTGGAGGTGGAGGTGTAATTATAATTTTTCATGGCTCAAAGTTTCAAATGATATTAATTGTAACTAGAATGGTGTGTGAGTGAAGGTGTGTTAATTAAGGGTAAATTAGGAAGTTTATTGATTGAATTTATTATTTTAACTTTATTAATTATGTTCCCTTATTTTGTTGGGAAAAAGTGAAGCAGCCTATCAAATAGGAAAGGAGGGAGTATTAATTAATGGTTTTTGGAACTTTGAAGCGATTCCAAGCGTAGATAGCATTTTTTATTGTGTCTCTTAAATGGGTGTGGTTATTTCAATGTTTCTTTTCGACTTTCGATTGTTTTTATAAAGAGATGATTTATAATTTTAGACTATTAAATGGTGTGGTCTCTTTAGTTTTGGTTGCCCATCATCCATCATGCATCTTATAAATGGTGTGTTTCTACGAATCAACTGTGCAGACATTGCTATTCTTGATAACGTTAGGTGTTAGTGCTGAAAAGGTATGGCCATAACTTTCCTAATGAAAAATTCCATTGTTTAAAATTAGAGGACCAGTATGAGTTGGGCGTGAATATTGTCAATGTGTTGAGTTTATAGTGTGGATTAATGCTTTCTTGTCTCCGTGTTGAACTTTGATTTTCATTAATGAAGGATTGGGCTTAAGCAAATTCTTAGGACTCAGGGCACTTACATACATTTCTGGTCTTGTCGATTCTCTTTTCGCAGGCTGATTACGTAGCTTCACTGAATCATGAGGACACAAGATTAGTGGTCGCCTATTGCAGGATTTGCTTGCAAACATGAGGATGAGAACTACGCAAACATGAGGATGGGATCTGCATATTCAAAGAGTTGGTTGCGATCCCTGATGAGACCAGCAGTATGTTTCGGCTTAACCCACTTAATTCTGATCTTCATTATCCATTTCATTCCCATTATCAACTTCTTATAGTCTTATTTATGGAGTATTTTTTTGGTTGGGGACAATCTTTCTAGAGAAGGCGTTGTTATGCTCTCGAAGATATGGATTTTTATGAGAAAGGAAGGATGCTGGGAAGATACTTCTTTCAAGGGCAAGTCCTGGTTTCTTCTGTTGTTGGATACGTTAACAGAACGGTTGTACCGATGAGTCCATTAGTCTTTATTTGCTAATTTTTGTTGTATCCTAAGAAAAGTATTTTTTTCCTTTCTTGATTTCTTTTAAAAAGTGAATCAATAAGTTCCATGGCTAACCTAAAGAAGAGATTAGGTCCTCGCATGAGTTGTATCGCTACGTACTAATCAAGAATCCAATTTTTCCTCTCAGTGTGAGTCCCTTTTTTTTTTAAATTGCTGAAAAAAAGAGTAAAAATGCTTATGGAAAGGGAAAGAGGAGACCAGACATGACATAGAACGAGTGGTGATCACGCTTGAGGAAGGAATTGATTGGAATCAAGAAGAAATTGAGAAGGGAAAACTTAAAAGAGCTGTAGAGAAAAAACAGTCGTAACTTTTGACTCGATTGGCAGATTTCCTAATATAATATATTTTCGAAGACTGATTTTCGTCCTCCAAAGCAATCAAGGCATGCCCAGTTGAGATCTTTTTTAAGTTTAAATTGCCTGTTTAGGACAGGGTGGCGAGTGGTCAAAGTTTTATTATTTTGATCAACTTTTCATTTTAGTTTGTTTGGTTTTAGTTAATGTCCTTGTTGGTCTTTTTACTTAATTAGGGTTTCCTAGTGACTATTTAAGCTGCTGGTCGGTTGTTATTTGGATTATTATTGAAGTTAATAAACTCTTTGGTTTACAACCAGTTTTCCTTGGTGGATTCCAAAATTATTCTTGAGGATTTACGCTTGTATTTCCGTTAATTGTTTTGTGCTACGTCAAGTGGTATCGGAGCCTAGGATTTGCCCAATTTGACACCCTTGATTTTACCTATGGCTGATCGTAATGCTACCAGGAATGGTGAACCAGTTACTCGAGCAGATCTCGATGTCCAGAATGAAAGAATAGCCGATTTGACTACTCAAATTGGTGAGTTGCGAGAATTGTTGTTGCAAGCCCTAAACCCTAATCAACCAAGGGCTATTGGTGGGAATGCAAACCATGGAGAACAGAGGCAATGGCCTAAAGGAAGAGAGCACGATCAGGATAGCGAATCAGAATTTGAAGAAGAGGTCGAAGACCCAACTCAAGTCAATAATCGGAATCATGATTTTCATCTCAAGGCAGATATTCCATCTTTTACGGGAAACCTGAATGTTGAAGGCTTCTTGGACTGGATTATGGAGGTGGAGAGGTTTTTCGATGTTATGGAAATACTAGATTCGAAGAAGGTAAAGATGGTGGCTTATTCTCTTAAGGAAACTGCTGTAGTTTGGTGGGATCAACTGCAGAGTACACGACGGAGACAAGGAGAGAAAAAGGTGGCGACTTAGAGGAGAATGAAGTCATTGCTGATGGGTTGTTTCTTGCCTGCAGATTATGAACAGATGCTATATCGATTGTATATCAACTATGTACAAGGCAATCGTTCAGTAATGGAGTACACAGATGAATTTATACGTTTGTGTGAATGGAACCAGTTGAGCGAGACTGAAAAATCAGAAGGTAGCAAGATATGTGTCGGGATTACGGTAGAAAATTCAAGATCGAATCAGGTTACAAAATTTATGGAGTTTACAGGAAGCTATCAACATGGCTCTTAAGGCAGAAATAATGGACAAGGACAAGCGGCAAATATCCTACCGAAGAGGAGTGAATGAATAGTCTGATTATTCAACCTAATCTTCCGTAGCTAGGGGACAGCTAGTAGCCCAAAGTTTTGGAGGTGTTAAAGCTGCGATTGTGACTGGAGATGGAGGTAGCAAGGTGCCAAACAGAGGGCAAAATCGTAGTCAACTTCATAAAGAAAATCCTTATGCGAAGCCTACTGGAATTATTTGTTACTGGTGCAATAAACCGGGTCATAGATCCAATGTTTGCCCCGAGAGGAAGAAAGCTAATTTATTGGAAACCAAGGCTATGGCGATGAGGATGATAATGAAGAGTCGGGGAAGGAGGATTATGAAGGAATTGAGTTTGCCATTGAGAAAGGGTTGGATCGTCTCGCTTTGGTGATGCAACGTGTTCTTTTGACACCAAAGGTTCAGGGGTAGAGAAATAGTATCCCTATGTTCGATTAACGACAAAGTTTGTGAAGTTATTGTGGATAATGATAGTTGTGATAACTTCTTATCCAAGAAAGTAGTAGAGGCTTTGAAGTTGTCGACAAAACCACATGTGAGTCCTTATTCTCTTGGGTGGGTGAAGAAGGGATCTTCTGTTCATGTTGTAGAGACTTACTATGTGCCACTATCCATTGGAAAATATTATAAAGATGTTGTGGTTTGTGATGTTATCGACATGGACGCTTGTCATATACTACTAGGGCGTTCGTGGCAGTTTGATGTTGATTTGACTTTAAAGAGATGATATAACATTGTATTATTCACTTGGAATAATAGAAAAATTGCTATGGCTCCTATTTCAGATTCCAAGTCGTCAAAGGCAAATAATACTAGTTTCCTAATCCTGACTAGTAATGAGAGGGAGATGATTGAAGGTATAAGAGAGGCAAATTCATTGTTTCCTGTAGTAGTGAAGGGATTGTTGACAGCAACCCAGGGGGAGGAACATGTTCCTCTGAATGTTCAACAATTATTGGAGGATTTTCAGGAACCTATTGCTGACGATTTACTAGAAGAACTACCTCCTATGAAGAATATACAACATCATATTGATCTAGTTCCTGGGGCTAGTTTGCCGAATTTGCCACATTATCGCATGAGCCCAGTTGATAATGAAATTTTATGAGAACAGATTGAAGACTTATTGAAAAAAGGATCTATTAGGGAAAGTATGAGTCCTTGTGCGGTACCAGTCCTTTTAGTTCCAAAGAAAGCGAAGGAGGGGTAGAAATCCTGGCGTATGTGTGTAGACAGTCAGGCACTTAATCGAATCACTGTTAAATACAGATTTCCTATTCCGCGATTGGATGATATGTTGGATGTCCTTGAAGGTTCGAAATTGTTTTCAAAAATTGATCTGCGAAGTGGGTACCATCAAATTCGAATCAGGCCAGAGGATGAGTGGAAGACAGCTTTCAAGAGTAGAGATGGGTTATATGAGTGGTTGGTGATGCCTTTTGGGTTGTCTAATGCGTCGAGCACGTTTATACTACTCATGATTTAGGTTCTTCATCCTTTTATTGGCTCTTTTGTTGTAGTTTATTTTGATGATATACTAATCTACAGCAAAATGAGGGAAGAGCACTTGAGACAGTTGGAGCAGGTTCTTTGTGCATTGAGAGAGAACAAGCTGTACATGAATATGAAAAAGTGTACGTTCTATACAAATAAGTTACTATTTTTGGGATATGTAGTAGGCAAGGATGGGATACAAGTGGACGAGGAGAAAACCCGAGCCATCCGTGAATGGCCGACGCTAAAGAGTGTTTCAGATGTGCGAAGCTTCCATGGGTTGGCCACTTTTTATAAGAGATTTGTGAGAGATTTCGGTACCATCACTGTACATATTACAGTGTCTGAAGAGGGGTAAATTTCAGTGGAGGTGGATACAGCAACCCAGGGGGAGGAACAGGTTCCTCCGAATGTTCAACAATTATTGGAGGATTTTCAGGAACTTACTGCTGACGATTTACCAGAAGAACTACCTCCTATGAGGAATATACAACATCATATTGATCTAATTCCTAGGGCTAGTTTACTAAATCCGCCACATTATCGGATGAGCCCAGCTGATAATGAAATTTTACGAGAACAGATTGAAGACTTATTGAAAAAGGATTTATTAGGGAAAGTATGAGTCCTTGTGCGGTGCCAATCCTTTTAATTCAGAAGAAAGCAAAGGAGGGGCAGAAATCCTGGCGTATGTGTGTAGACAGTCGGGCAATTAATCGAATCACCGTTAAATACAGATTTCCTATTCTACGACTGGATGATATGTTGGATGTCCTTGAAGGTTCGAAATTGTTTTCAAAAATTGATCTGCGAAGTGGGTACCATCATATTCGAATCAGGTTAGGGGATGAGTGGAAGACAGCTTTCAAGAGTAAAGATGGGTTATATGAGTGGTTGGTGATGCCTTTTGGGTTGTCTAACGCGCCGAGCACATTTATGCGACTCATGAATCAGGTTCTTCATCCTTTTATTGGCTCTTTTGTTGTAGTTTATTTTGATGATATACTAATCTACAGTAAAACGAGGGAAAAGCACCTGAGACAGTTGGAGCAGGTTCTTTGTGCATTGAGAGAGAACAAGTTGTACATGAATCTGAAAAAGTGTACGTTCTGTACAAATAAGTTACTATTTTTGGGATATGTAGTAGGCAAGGATGGTATACAGGTGGACGAGGAGAAAAACCGAGCCATCTGTGAATGGCCGACGCCAAAGAATGTTTCAGATGTGCGAAGCTTCCATGGGTTGGCCGCTTTTTGTAGGAGATTTGTGAGAGATTTCAGTACCATCACTGCACCTATTACAGAGTATCTGAAGAGGGGCAAATTTCAGTGGGGAGAAGCTCAAGAATTCAGTTTCACTTTAATTAAAGAGAAACTCTGTGCTACACCAGTTTTAGCTCTTCCAAACTTTGAGCGAGTATTCAAGCTCAAATGCGATGCTAGTGGGGTAGGAGTGGGAGTTGTTCTTTCACAAGAAAAGAGGCCTATTGCTTTCTTTTCTAAAAGTTTTTTGAGGCCTGACAAAAGTGGAGTACATATGATCAAGAATTTTATGCAGCTGTCAGAGCTTTGAAGCAATGGGAGCATTATCTAATTCAAAAGGAGTTTGTGTTGTACACGGATCATCAAGCGTTGAAATTTATTAATAGTCAAAAACAGGTTAATAAAATGCATATTAGATGGGTGACATTCCTACAAAAATTCCCGTTTATCATCAAGCATAAATTTGGAGCTTTGAATCGAGTTGCTGATGCTCTTAGTAGGAGGGCCTTGTTGTTGATCACTCTTTCCCAAGAAATCGAGGGGTTTGAGTGCTTGAAAGAATTATATGAGATAGATTCAAATTTTCAAGAAATATGGAGGAAATGTGTTAACAAAGAAGCTGCCACAGATCACTACATCAACAATGGGTTTTTATTCAAAGGAGACAGACTGTGTATTCCTGTTTCTTTTTGCATGAGAAACTTATTCAAGATCTGCATAGTGGAGGCTTGAGTGGCCACTTGGAGCATGACAAAACAATTGAAGGGTTGGAGGAGAAGTATTTTTGGCCTCAGCTGAAGCGAATACAGGAACAATTGTGAGCAATTGTTATATCTATTAGACCTTGAAGGGTCAAGTACAGAATACGGGTTTGTACACACCACTCCCTGTTCCTGATGATGTCTGGCAGGATGTCTCCATGGATTTTGTGCTTGGGTTACTGCGTACACAGTGAGGTGTGGATTCGATTTTTGTGGTGGTGGACAGATTGTAACGCCCCGACCCGGAATGCGCTACTTTTGGAACTCTATAAATTGAACTACAATAAATTCAATCATCAAACCACCAAAACAACAGTTCGACCGCACCTCCCCATAATATAGAGGATGCCAACCTGGAGTAACACGCAACAATTTCACAAACATATTCACAACCTAGGCAGGGCCTCCGACCATCTAACAAGAACATCACAATTTAAATTCTCAATTCTAAGCAGGGCCTCAGGCCACCTAGCAATCATAGCATCAAGAAAATTCTCACATCTAAGCAGGGCCTCAGGCCACCTAACAGTCACATATAATTTCTCCGCACAACAACATATATAGTCAATATCCAGCACAAATAGCAATTCTGAAAACATAAGAATCGTCAGGACTCGAAGTCCACAAACCCGGTTCGGGAGTCCCGATCACACGGAGTACCCTCCCTACCGTCCATCCCGTCATCGAACAGGGACATCACACAATGTCTCGACAAGGTAACATAATTACGACAAAATAATAACATATATCAAGTTTAGAACTATTTAGTCCTATCACCCTCCAGGGGTCCATCCATTTCACGCACCCTCCTCCTGATCCGCGACCCTGGTACCGGCACTAGACTCACCTGCGAGGAGGGAATAGGAGAAAGAAAAGGGTGAGCGAAAGGTCCAGTAGGGAATAATAAGGAGTAATTGAATAAATAAGGCTGAAATATTAAATAGAGGCACAAATGTAACAATATGATAGCTAACATCATGTACATCAAACACAAGTAGATAACTACACCATATGAGATCCTAACTTGGCCCACCGACATCCCTACACATATTGGGACCCTGAACAGCCCAACGGCATCATCACATGGTGTTCAAGCACATATGAAATCCTGATCCGGCCCACCGGCATTCCCGTAGTCATGGGAACCCTGAACGGCCCAACGGCATTCCACATTTCACATCAATCACAACTATGAGATATATGGGTCCAAAGCCGACATCTTCCATGCAATTACAATGTATGTCCAACATGGTTATGCAATAGGTAACCTACAACCTATATATATACATATACTACTACATGATGCATGTTCAAGAGTAATTCATGCTCAATGGAAGATTGAACAAACGGGGTATGCATTATAATTAAATCATATAATAAATAAATCACAAAGTGGGGTTATTATCCCTTAGGCACAATTAAGGCGAGAATGCATCATAATGAGCAATGGAGAAAAATAAATGTTCCCAATAGGAATACATATTCAAAGAGAATAACAAAGGATGGAATTTCCCTACCTCGCACTCCAAAAATTAGCTATGTAAATCAATACTCAACCTTGACTTTTCCCGGCCTCAACCAACCTATTATTCGGTAAACCCATCCTCCAATCAATATAAAAACAACTTCAATTGCACATATCCAATACAATTTAATTCAATAAATCAAGAACTCCTTACCTTCTCTTACCCAAAACTTCCCAAATTCTTGAACTTCACCTACTCAAGCTTACTACTCCAATCGACAATAGGATCTAGCAATACAACCATAAACAAGTCTAAATCAACTTATTATATCACTAATTTCATCTAGTTTAGATAATTTCCCCCAAATCCACAAAACCCATAAACCCTAGAATCCCAAATCCCCCAATCTTTAGATACTAACCTTTAGGTTTAAGAAACTTAACAAGGTTGTAGAAACAAGTAGAGAGAAGGGATTTAAACTTCCTTTAGGCCTCAAATGATGTAGGAACCCATGGGTTTGAGTTTGGGTTCAAACCTTGAAAGATTAGAACAAAGAGAGAAATTTAAGAATGTGTAAGCTAGAGAGAGAAGTTAGGAATCCAACTTGAAACAACTTGAAAGGGAGTAATCTTACCTTGATTGATGATCTTAGATTGATGGGAGGGAGGAAATTTGAGAGAAAATGGGGTTTAGGGTTTGTTTAGGTCGGGTATTTTGAAAGAAATCGCGAAAATGAGTGTTTTTAAACAATCTCGGGTTGTAGATTTTAGGATAGGTGTCCGGACACTTATGCCTAAAAACCCCTCTGTTCAGTTTTCTTCTATATCTGTCCGGACGGTTTTGAAAACTGTCCGGACGGTTACCCTTGTAATAAAAAAATTTCAGTTTTAAACCCCTCGTACACCCCCCAAATCACTCGGTATTAATTTCTAATGATTTTATACATATCTCTATACTCAACACATGATGATTCTACTTATTTTCTAAAAGAAAAAGAAGTTTGGGGTATTACACAGATTTTCGAAGATGGCTCATTTTATACCTTGTAAAAAGACTCTTGATGTGTCCAACATAGCCAAGCTTTATTTCAGGGAGGTGGTTCGGTTGCATGGTGTCCTAAAACCATCACGTTTGATCGGGATACTAAATTTCTAAGTCACTTTTGGATCACTCTATGGTGGATGTTTGGAACCAAATTAAATAGGAGTACTACAGCTCACCCGTAAACTGATGGCCAAACCGAGGTCACTAATCGAACTCTCGGTAACATGGTGCGTAGCGTGTGTGGAGACGCCGAAACATTGAGATTATGCACTACCTCAATTCAGGGGCGAAGCTACGTTAGCTGACCCCCCTCAAAATTTTTCTTATAACCCTTATTATATGCAAATTTTCATAAAGACCCCCCTAAAAATAAAATAAACTACAAAAAGACCCTTCTGAATTTTTCTCATCCTATCTTCATGGCCTTTGGATCTCTAAAGACTCTTATACACCATTGGATTTGCCTACCAAAACAAGGTTATTATCAAGAAAAAGTTTATTGCAATCAAAAACAATTATTCTCTCTTGCACGTAAATCCTCCTCTCCGTTCTGACTTCTGCAATGAGCGTTCGCCCACTCTTCCAAATCGACATGATCGGCACGTTGTCAGTCTCTGGTTCTCTTCTTCCGTGCTTCGTCTACCTCATCTAGTCTTCTTTGTCTACCTGGTTCTATTTTTCTCACAATCTCACTGTAAGTTGAGCTAAGCACTTGAGCCTCTGCCTCTAGGTCATCGACTCATCGTTCGTGAATCGTAGAGGGGCAAAAATCTGAAAACCATGGTAATTCCTTGGTTTCTTTTTCTATGATATCATTAGATTTTGATAGCTTCAATTTCTAAATTCGAACATATTGTCTATCATTCAATTAATAATTGTAGTTTGTTCCGTTATTCGGTTTCTGTAATTGTTCCGTTGTTTGGTTTCTGCAACTGCAATTGTTCAATTAGTATTTAGTAATTGAAGTTTGTCTATTGAAATTAAAGTCTAGTTTCTAAACCATGATAACTAGCTAAGTATGTACTGTACAATTGTAATTGAATATTGTAAATATAGAAGTTTGTCTTTCTTTTACAGATTTGAGTCTTTGACTATTTCAATTTGAGTCTGATTATCAATATATATTTGGGTAATTGGCAATTGAATTCATTGATACAAACAACTAAGCAAGGAGACAATAACTGCAGTAAGGCACAAATCCATCTATTTTGCTAGTTTGCTTTTATCGTGTTCTTATTGTAAATATTGAACTTTGTCTTTCTTTTGCAGATTTGAGTCTTTGACTATTTCAATCTGATCAGTCTAATTATCATTATATATCTGGGCAATTGGCCAATTGAATTCATTGATACAAGCAACTAAGCAAGGAGCCAATAACAGTAAGGCACAAATTTCCTAGTTCTCTTCTCTAAAGTACTTTTAAGTGTTGTGATTTGTAATTGTGAACTATGTTTTTTCTTTGCCAGGATTGAATTGATATGTTAGTCTCTATCAATGGATAAATTTGTCACCAAAGTTAAGCGTACAATAGTGGATTCATCTTCACCCATGACATCAAAGAAAGATCGTGCAGAGATCGATTATGAAAATCTTCTTGCAGACCTGGGGTTACGATGTTCAATATGGGATTATGGCCCTCATGATATAGATCGCGTTAGGCGTTCATACTTACAGAAGGGTCCTTGTCAACCTATTTGCCATGAATTTCCACAAACCCTTATGGTGGATGAATTAAGAAGGTTCAATAAAGATTGGTTTGATCAATACTCTGATTGGTTGGAGTATAGTGTAGCAAAGGATGTAGCATATTGCCTCTATTGTTATCTTTTCAAACCCAAAAGCAATCAAGGTGGTGGAGATGTATTTGTCGGTGTTGGGTTTAGCTCTTGGAGGAAGAAAGAGAAGTTTGACCAACATGTTGGGAAACATAATAGTGCTCATAATCAAGCAAGAAGAAAGTGTCAGGATCTCATGAGTCAGAGACTTACTGTAAGTATTTCTACTTTGTTCACTAGTAACACAAATAAATGCAGAATTGACTATCGAACTCGCTTGAGTGTGGCTACTAATTGTGTATGATTTCTCTTACGACAACGTTTATCATTTCGAGGTCATGATGAATCTGAATTGTCAACAAATAGAGGAAACTACTTGGAGCTATTTCACTGGTTTGGTAATCACAATCAGAAAATCAATAGTTCCTCTTTTGAAAATGCTTCTAAAAACTCTCAGTTGGTTTCATCTGATATTCAGAAGGATCTTTGTATTGCTGCTGCTATTGAGGTCACCAATGCCATTATCAAGGATATTGGAGAATCACCAATTACTCTTTTGGTTGATGAATCTCGAGACATATCAACCAAGGAACAAATGGCAATTGCTTTGAGGTATGTTAACAAAAAAGAAATGATAGTAGAGCGTTGCATTGGTATTGAGCATGTTGCTAACACCACGACTATCTCACTCAAGGCTTCTATTCAAAAATTATTCTCTCAACACAAGTTAAGCTTATCAAGCTTGATTGGTCAAGGGTATGATGGAGCGAGTAACATGCAAGGTGAATTTCGTGGTTTGAAAGCACTTATATTAAATGAGAATCCTTGTGCTTTTTATATTCATTGCTTCGCTCATCAACTTCAATTGACTCTTGTTGCCATGTCAAAAAATCATGCTCAAGTGGAGTTTCTTTTTGAAATAACTTCAAAAATCATGAATATTGTTGGAGCATCTTGCAAAAGAAAAGACATTCTCTTAGCTAAGCAGAATGACAGAGTACTTGAAGCATTAAAGAAAGGAGAGATTCTTAGTGGAAGAGACTTGAATCAAGAAATTAATTTGCAGCGACCGGGTGACTCGTTGGGGCTCACATTATGGTACATTAATTAGACTCATTTCTATGTTTTCTTCTGTGAGTGAGGTACTTGAAATCATAATGGATGATGGAATAAGTTCTGAACAAAAAGTCGATGCTGAAGTTTTGTTGGAGATAATGCACTCATATGACTTTGTGTTCACTACGCATTTGATGAAGAGTATATTGGGAATTACTAATGATTTGTCACTAGCGTTGCAAAGAAAAGAGCAGGATATTGAAAATGCATTAAACTTAGTGAAAATATTTAGAAAGCAGCTACAAGAGTTGAGATCTAGTGATGATAAATGGGAGTATTTGTTAGGGGAAGTGTCTTCATTTTGTTCTTTACATGGAATTGTTGTGCCCAGCATGGATGATGTGTTTGTAGCTCGTAGACGTTCAAGACGTAGAGCAGAAAAAGTGACAAACTCACATCATATTTGTGTTGAAGTTTGCAACACTATTATAGATTTACAACTTTCAGAGCTAGACAATCGTTTCTCAAAACAAAGTTGTGAGGTGCTTTCTTGTGTGGGATGTCTCAGTCCAACCAACTCATTTTCTGCTTTCAATGTTACAAAGCTGCTTGACTTTGCTAGATTATATCCGAAAGATTTCTCTGACTATGATCTTGTGCTACTTGAAGATCAACTTCAAACTTATATTGTTGATATGCAAACAAGTGAAGAGTTTTTAGCTATTGAGGGTATTATCGGTCCTGCAAGAAAAATGATTGAAACAGGAAGGCATGTTATTTATCCACTTGTCTTCATGCTCATCGCATTGACATTAACTCTACCTGTAGCAACTACAATTGTGGAGAGAGCATCTTCTGGAATGAAGATTATTAAGAATCGGTTACGCAGTTGTATGGGAGATGATTGGCTCAATGCTTGTTTGATTTCAAACATTGAGAAAGATGTCCTTAATGAAATTGAAAATGAAGCTATCATGCAACGTTTTCAATCTATGAAGTCTCATAGGAAGCAACTGTAAATGAACTTTCACAGGTAATTTGTAATCCATAACTAAATTTTTTTATAGCTTATTGTCTTGTGAGTTGTGACCCCCTCACATTTTATCCTGGCCTCGCCCCTACCTCAATTGGAGTTTGCTTATAATAGTGCAGTTCACAGTGCCACAGGTAAATCCCCATTCGTTGTCGTATATACTGTCGTTCCTAACCATGTGGTGGATTTGGTGAAGCTGCCTAAAGGTCCGGGAGTCAGTGTTGCTGCAGAGGGGATGGCTGAAAATGTTATGGCAATTCGCGAGGAGGTAAGGAAGCGCTTGGAGCTAACGAATGCCAAATATATAGCTGCAGCTGATAAGCGTCGTAGGGTGAAGGTGTTTAATGAAGGGGATACAATCATGGTGTTCCTTAGGAAAAAGCGTTTTCCTGCCGGTACATACAACAAGTTGAAGCCCCGGAAATATGGCCAATACAAGGTGCTGAAGCGGATTAGTGACAATGCCTATGTGATTGATCTGCCTGAGTTTATGGGGATCTCAAATTCTTTTAATGTTGCTGACTTGTTTGCTTTCAAAGATGATGAACCCATCTATCTTGACGATAACTCAGAGTCGAGTTCTTTTGAAGTAGGAGGGACTAACGTAGAACGAGTGTTGATCGCGTTTGAGGAAGGAATTGATGGGAATCAAGAAGAAATTGAGAAGGGAAAACTTAAAAGAGCTGCAGAGAAGAAACAGTCGTAACTTTTGAGTCGGTTGGTAGATTTGGTATTATAATATGTTTCCGAAGATTGATTTTCGTCCTCCATTGCGTTCTTACTTGGGCATGCCCGGTTGAGATCTTTTTCAAGCTTAAATTACCTGTTTAAGACAGGCTGGCGGGTGGTCAAAGTTTTATTATTTTGGTCAACATTTCGTTTTAGTTTGTTTTGTTTTAGTTAATGTCCTTGTTGGTCTTTTTACTTAATTAGGGGTTCCTAGTGACTATTTAAGATGCTGGTTGGTTTTTATTTGGATTATTATTGAAGTTAATAAACTCTTTGGTTTACAATCAGTTTTCCTTGGTAGATTCCAAGATTGTTCTTGAGAATTTACGCTTGTATTTTCTTTGATTGTTTTGTGCTGCATCAAGACATGCAGGACTGCTATGTGAAATCTGCTATCTGAAATCATGGAAATAATCCAATTTGTTTACATCATTACACTATGCCAGGTTGGTTGGATTGTCAAATAATCTAAGGACACTCATTTTTACACCCTCCCTTTTACTTGTTGCACAACCTTTGTCGGAGGCATGAAATGTGGACTCCAGCTTTGCCACACTTGTACACATCATTCTAACACTGCCTCTTGCCTATTATTGACATGATAGTGTCTTTTTGTTTAGATAATTAATGTGTTTTTTTTTGTTAATTTGTCTTTTTGAAATTGTGTACAAAATTAAGATCATTTGTGTACGGGCGCACTACATGTTTTTTGTCTTTTTTGAAATTGGGTATAAGTAAAAAAGGAGGGTGCAAAAATGAGCGCCTAAATTTTTTTTTGTCCTTTGTTATTATTTTTGTCTTTTTATTTTTTATAATAATTTCAAAAAAGTAATGATGACTTGATGTGAAGAGAGAGAGATTCATACTTTGTAAGTTTCTCAGGCAAAAATGACAAGTTACGAAATTGAATTGTCTGGTTTTCTATCAAGCTTAGATATTCAATGTAATCTCCCACCACTCTTACAAATTATGTAAAAAAGATATACCGAGCTCAACTATCTGCAAACTCAGGAATGACCACTAGTGATAATGAAATCAGTATTGATGTTGTAGGTTGAAGTAGAAGTTTTGACTAGAAAAGTAGACGCCGTTCTTATTGTAGAATGATGAAAATATTTTTATAGAAGATATATTAGGGCTTTATGGGAATAAAAATATTAATTTGAAAATTATAATAAAAAAATATAGGAGTACGGTTAAAAGAATCTCTGAAAAGTAAAAGGATCTCTGAAAACTAAAAGATCTTTGAAAAAGTAAACAAAATATCAACGGTCCTTTTTATTATTATTATGTCATTTCCAAAGGGGTGTAACAATTAGAAAAATGGATGTAGATATCAACACCCATAATCCAATGCTCATTAGACACTAATTTACAGTTTTATAATGAATGTGCTTCTTAGTACATGTATTTGCATAAATCTTGCATGTCAGTCATTCAATCCTCTAATATATCCATAGGCTAGATGTCTTTTACTAGCTGCACTAAGGATAGGGGTTTATAAAATGGGTTTTAAGAAATTTGATGGGTAGGTCATGTGTATCTTTCAAGCACATTATCGACAAAATACAGAAAAGAAAAAGCATATGTAATGTATTTCGATTTTGTTTTTTAATCATAGCCTTTTCAATTTTTTGTTGGATTAAAATGAAACATTTGAAATAAAAAGAATCAATCTAAAAATCAAGATAATAAACAGCAGCCATTAGAATTCTTTTAAGGAGAAGAGCAATACGTTATAACTAGTTGCATGCTCGCGCTTCGCGCGACACATAATTAATTTAAAAAATAAAGATTTTTGGTAATTTTTTGATACTTTGTTACTATTATTAACAACAGAGCTTGAATTATAGAAAATGAAGATAATTGTGAGATGAACAAATAACTACAACACCTTTTTCTCAATATGTTAAGAAATAATTTTTTAAGAGAGAGCGAAAAATTTGATGCATAAGGAAAAAATATGCTCAGAGTTTAATAATTATTGTTTGTGTTGGTTTTTTTAACAAAGTTGTAAAGTAACTAAAAAACATCTCATAAATTTTAAATTTTATAAAAAATATAGCGCACCTCCTTTGTCTCCTAGTTTTTACATCTCATTTATTATTGTTTATTATGTCAGCAAGCCACAATTTTTCATACTATTTCAATAAGCATATATAATATATAATTTGTTGTACTTTGTATCTCACATTTGATTAAATTCCTTATTTGTACGATCATTCACTATAGGATCATCTTATACGGGATCATCCTCTATGAAATCTCCTAAGAATGCATCCTAAACTGGATCTTTTTCATCATCAGAGTTTATTGAATTGTATAATTTGGTTGTTGTTTGACAACTAATTCCATGATTTGTAGGGTCATATCGTTAGGAATTTTGTTGAAATTGTTCTTTTTTCCCATGAAGTTTTTGTAGTATCTCTTAGAACTTTATTGTGATATTGTATGTTTTTGTGTGTTATTTTATACCTATATTGTGAATATGTTTCATTTAAGCTTTTATCTTTTTGTTTTTCTATGCAATTAATATGTGATAATTGATATGACTATTTATTGTATTATTAAATATGATTTTAAAATTATTTATATATTATTAACTGTATGTGCTTGTGGGTCTTAAAGTTATTCAATATATTTAACTTTTTCTTTTTTCTTTTGTCAATATATTTTTATTTTTTGTCTAGGTTTTTTTAGAGACATCCACGTGGCATCAAGGAAAAGCCTTTTGGATCCTTCATTATATATATATAAATTGAAATTTATGATGATCGTATGTTTTTGTGTGTTATTTTATACCTATATTGTGAATATGTTTCATTTAAGCTTTTATCTTTTTGTTTTTCTATGCAATTAATATGTGATAATTGATATGACTATTTATTGTATTATTAAATATGATTTTAAAATTATTTGTATATTATTAACTGTATGTGCTTGTGGGTCTTAAAGTTATTCAATATATTTAACTTTTTCTTTTTTCTTTTGTTAATATATTTTTTATTTTTTGTCTAGGTTTTTTTAGAGACATCCACGTGGCATCAAGGAGAAGCTTTTTGGATCCTCCATTATATATATATAAATTGATGATTGATTGATGATAAAGGTTGACCGAGTGGGATTCTAATACAATGGGGTATTCATAGGTTCCAAGCAATGAATATTCATTACAACCAAAAATTGGTAAGGACGATTATCATTACGTCATTTGTTTTGTTGAATCAAACTATGGATTAGTGGTAAACAATGGTAATACATATAAAAAAGAAGAAGTAAATAATGGTAATGAATCATTCCATTACATGGTTAAAAATGTGACATGATACTATTATTTAACGACATAAATGTCTTCATAATGTTATAAGAATCGTTACCTCAAAGGCTCAAACCTTACTATTCAATATTCATACACAACGCGCGTAGCGTGAGTATGCACCTAGTTTGATTAAAATTCTTTGACTTAATCAATAATTTTTTATTGGTGTTATCCATTTAAGAGAATCTACATACTTCTCTAATGATAAAGTCATGAAACCAAGGCACTTGATAATTGCAGACAAAAGCTATTATTGCCATAAGCTTATCATAATGGGGATTATCATTTTTAAAATTATTTAACCTCTCATTTACCTTTACTGACATTGGTGTCGGAAAATTTCTTCATTCTACGTACCATTGTATAAACGAATCGGGAAAGATAAAAGATTTATCTTCTAGTTAGAATTGGATAAACCGATTGTATTTTCTAGCCCTATCTATCTATCCATCCATACATTATTGGAATCCTGAAAATGAGAGAATGTCTTACCTTCTCCTGAGCCTGCCACATCACCCATTAGGCTGTCTCAAGAGTTGCCACGTGTAAATTTATATGATAAATTAATTACCACAAAATTAGGAAATTACATTAAAAAAACTTGGGAGTGCAAATGCTCTTCACGCCTGTTGATATTCCGGTCTACGTTCGTGTTCGTTGGATCATCTACTCTTCAGCACCAAGGTAATTCTAGACTTTAATGGTCAATGTTTGCGGTGAACTTGCCAATTACGTGACCTGTATTTGTAAAACAAATTTGAACCCAGGTGAAGTAGTAGGGGATATACAATACTAGCTTCTGGGTCACAAAGAGCAACATAGTGCATGATGGCAGCGTTCTATGCTGGTTTCCCTTATACGTATTGATTGGATGTATGTTGTGAAATTATTCGCAAGCGGACAAATCGCACAAGTAATAAAGAATGAGTAGAGTATCGTTCCCACGAAGATATTTTGGCAAATTCAAATTAAAAATCAATTCAAATAATTAGTACACTAATTGGCAATGTGAAATATTGATTATAGTTTATGTAATGCTAATAAGTAATTAAAAGATGACTAAGTAAGTAACGATCTGAACAATTAACCAACCACAAGTAACAATTTAGTTTCCAAGAAAATTAAACACTAGGGTTCCTAATTTCACCACCTCTCATCCAATTGAATTCCATTGATTCATTGATTCCCAATTCTCAATTTAGTTGTTGACAATCAATTTTCCACTCTATTCGATGTTCTATTCCTAGATACATCGAATATGTTTTCAATATAAATCCGTGTTATTCCTAACACTCAGATTAGTATATTGTAAACCCATTAAGAACAATGGAAATCACTTAACAATTGCATAAGTCATAAACCTATATTTCTATGGTTCATTCAACTTACGTTTTCTATGGATTCTTGCAACCTTAGGCCTATCCTTCCGGTCTCAACCCAAGCTAAAAATCATTCAAATGGTGATCAAGCATTTGAAAGCAATAAGTGTATCCATAGAAAATCAACAACAATAAGAGAGATTAAAGACTAATAACCAAGTTCATTCAACATTCAAAGAGGGGTTCCATTAGGACCCCTAGTAGAGGATTAGTTCCTCATAATCACGAAATACAACTTGAAATCCACACTAGTAGTCATTTAATACAAGAAATGAGAAGAAATTAAAGGAAACCCCTGAAATTCCTGCTTGAGCTCCCAAGGGCCGCCGTCCAAGCTGCCTCCAAGCTTGAGAGAATTCTCTAAAGTTCCCCCCCCTCAAAACCTAAAAACTTCTCCTCTTATACTCCCCACGACCCCAGAGTCGTTTATCTCACACTTCTCTGTCGTTTTGAGTTGGTCTTTCTTGACTTTAGGTTAATTTCGGACAATTAAAGGCCCCAAAAATCGCGAGGCTACTCTGGCCGATCGATCGGAAGAATGCCCGATCGATCGGATTTTCTCTCTGACTCATTTCTGATTCAGCAGGGTCCGATCGATCGGGCACAATTCCGATCGATCGGATTTCTTCAGTGTCCCTTCTTCCTGGTTCTTTCTCCCCAATTTGCTCATTTTCTTCCATGATTGCCCTTACACCTGACTTACAAAATTAAACACTCTTTAGGTAGAATTAATCCAAGACAACTCTAAAACAATGCAAGATTTCATGTAAAATGATGCACAATTATATGAATATAATTGGCATATCAAACACTCCCACACTTAATCTTTGCTCGTCCTCGAGTAACTCTAGAGTCAAGAAGAAAAAGAATTTTAAAACTTCCCCCCAAATCTCAGGATTGAAAGTAGCTCAAAGACACAGGAGAATTATCAACAAAATTGTAGCTCAATAATCTTTATAAAATGTCAAGCAGCCTTAGGATTATAAATCAAACTCCAGCAGAAAACACAGCACATTACAAAGTTCTTAGCTTCAACTTCAAGCCTCACAGATATTCACTCACAAGCAAAATCGCACTGAAGTGGCTAAGTGTTTCTCTCAAGTGCATGTGGGCGGAATATTGTAAACAAGAACTCAGAATTCCCACATGCGAATAATGCAATGAAAACTTAAGAAACAAATGAAATGATCTCATAAATGGGTGTTACTTAACCAAGCAATTGACCAACATCCTCATTCACAAACTTGTGTTCAAATCCAAAGTATTCTCAAAATCAAGTGGGACTTTTTAAGCTTGTAATGTAAGGTAAAGGCTAGATGAGAAGGGCAAAGGGTATGAAGTTTTGAATAAGTGAAGAATTATTATATATAGAAATGTCATTCAAATTCTCTCCATACTTCACTATTTTTCCATTCTTCCATCATTCCCTTTCCTTCACAATCAATTCACAAATATAGAGTCACATACAAATGCAATTTTTTTTTTTTTTTCAGTCAATACCCCCCACACTTCTTCCAAAAGAAACTATAACATACATCCACACTCCCTCAATGACCAAAAGAAATTCAGCATATATCATCCCAATTTTTCATTTGACATAAATAATTCTTTCTCCACAATAAGAAGCAGGGAAATTGGCTATGAATAAAAGGTCAGTGTTTGGCTTCAAAAAGGGTGCAATGGATAGCATGTATAAAATACGATGAGAAAGGTATTTATAGATTCAAAAATGGCCTTACTCTCATCTTTCAAGAACACTATTGAATTTCCCACATGAAAGTAATTTGGATGTAATGTCATGTAATGAGTACTTAGCAAGCAACCAAGATGAAGAATAATGAGATCAAGCAAATATTATAGTGAGCAGAATAAAAACAATAGAGTTGATTTATATCACTCATTGAAAAACGAATGACTCAAACTCACATTGGTTCAAGTCTCCACAATTTGCTAAATAATGGATGTGCACTACCAAAAAGTTTTCAATTTGATCCTTTGGCCACAAGTTTTTGAAAAGCAACGGTATCAATTTCTAAGCCACAATTCATCAATTCATCTCCAGTGCAATGAACACATCAACAGTAGGCATCATAGAGGGGGAAAGCAACACTAAAAGTTTCAAAGAAAAAGTTACACTACCATAAAATTCAAAGGTTCCAAAAGAAAGGGAAAACACAATAAAAGGAGAAACATAATCTAATAAAAGGTTTTTTTTTTTTCCACCCCCACACTTGATGTGAACACTGTCCTCAGTGTTTCAAACTATGACTACACAGTAGGGAAGAGAGGAACAAAACAACCTGGGCGATCTCAGAAAGAACGGCGCCTAGATGGAAGAGGATCTCTGGAAGGCTCGGTAGAAGCAGGTGCAGGAGGAGCTGGGCCTGAAGTAGACTGCATGGACAGCTGGCGTAAAAGAGCAATCATCTCTGACTGCTGAGCATGAATAGCAGCCAGCTGGTCACGGGTCTCAATCTGAAATAACTCAATGGCCTCCAAGCGCTCCTCAGTAGAGCGAACTTGTGGTGGAGCAGCAGGACTGGACGATGCACTGGGAGCAGCGGGCTCAGCATCCGGATCAACAGCTGGAGGGAGATGACCTGTACGTAGATTCCAGTCGGCTGGGGAGAGCTCAGAAACAAGAGGATCAGCATCACCGGTCTCTGGTTGCTGGTGCCCAAAATGGTGGAGTATACGAGTGATCATGCGGGGAAAAAATAACCGCAGCTTCTTCCCCTTGCGTACCTCTGTGGCACACTGTAGCATAGCTCGTATAAAATAAACTCCTACATCAAACCAACACTCCTGGTGGAAGTAGTAAAGTAGCTCCAAGGCGGGCCCGCGTCGCTCAGTCTTATGGCCATGTGGCCATAAGTTTTTCTTTACCATGCTGTCAATAATCCACAGACGAGAGGGAATAGATCCTCGAGTGGCAGCATGCCGATTTCGCTGACGGACCATCGGATCTGGTACCAAGGTGTGGAACATAGTGGTATGGTCAACCTCTACTGGAGGGCCTACTGGAAGATCCTCAGAGTAAGCATCTGGATAGTCTAGGGCAGCACAAATGTCTGTAGTGGTGAAAGTATAAGAAACGACGCCTTTGTCAACCTTTGGTATCCGAATAGTATAGCGAGCAGGCCCGTCCTCACCCTCAACTGGATCAATCGCCCGCAGAGTACGGTAGAAAGCACGAACTAAGGTGGAGTAGACATCAAGCCGGAAATATCGATAGTTCCACAGAAAATCTAGCCGGGCTCGACTTAAGTACCCCGCAGCCCAAGAATTCAGTGGCTCGTCCATGATACGGCAGTCTAGCCTCCAATCACTCACAATGCGAGCCGAAGCAAAATTATCTTGAGAGGGCTTAGGACGCGGAGGTGCCAAAGTTTTCTTCTTAGTGCCCCGCGCTCTCTTGGGTGATGGTGGTGGTGTAGTGGAACCGGATGCCTCAGCTGCCTTGCGTCGTCCCATTCTGCAAAAGAACGAAAACAATTGAGAGCATAATGCAAAAATAGAGAAACCACAAAGACAATCAAGTTCCCACAGGCATCCATTTCAAAATAGTAATAGCATTCAAACAACTCCTGCACCTAAAATGTGGAAGAAATAATTTCACCCAATACCACTCAATAATGGGCAAATAAACACCAAAATCACTCAATGCACGACCCAACATGATATATATGTATATAATGGGACTATGGATGTGAGCGTACAAAGAAACATGTGTGAATTTGCAATTTCAAACAAAGAAAGGTTGGTGAGACATTTTACCCAACACGTTATGCATGAAAATGAGAACTTGAGCGCGGGCATATTGCAATAGTGAAAGAACTGTTCAAATTGGCAAGAAAACAATCACATAGGTCACTAGAGCATATCAGAATTGGAACGTGATAATTCCAAGCACTCAAACATGGTTGAGACATTTCATCGAACATGTTGTGTGCACAATGAATACAAGTCAAGAACAGAGTGCAAAATATCCATGGCTTCCCTTGTATTGTAGAAAGAAGGATTGAATAAGATCAAACAAAACATGCATACACTTCTAAGCCATGCTCAAGCAACCCACACAACCAACCTCCAACAAATCTCCAATTATCAAGAAAAATCAACATTTGGCAGCACACAATCTCAAAATTAAAATGCTAGGGGGTGGAAAGGAATCATACCTAAGATGTAGATTAACCCAAGTGAGAGAAATGAATGAATGCAAGAGGATGTGAAAGAAAAATGATGAAAAATGGTTGATGGAACCGGGGTCGTGTGAGAGAACAAGAGAGAAAAGAGAGAAAAGGTGAAAGGGGAGGGGGCGCTGCGCGGGCTGGGGTCTTTAAAAACCCTGGCCCGCGCGTCCGATCGATCGGAATGGATATCCGATCGATCGGATTTGCTCTCGGGTCATTTTGTGATCCAGATGCTCCGATCGATCGGATAGCCATCCGATCGATCGGACTTCTCTTATGTCCAAATTAAATTTACCTGGTCCGATCGATCGGATTTTATATCCGATCGATCGGACTTTGCCTCTGTCCAAATTTTCACAATTCTGCTGATTTCTACATATCCTGCACCAAAACACTTCCAAAACAACCCAGGCAGTTTTCAAAAACAAGCAAAACAAATATGTTCATGAAAATAAAGCAATGCAAAAGAAAATAGGGAACGAAAGTACCCCAGTTGGGTTGCCTCCCACAAGCGCCTAGTTTATAGTCGATGGCCCGACTCTAGCTTGCTCACTGTTGTGGATTTTGGAGAGGAAGAGTGACCTTCCCTCCAGAAAATTTAGCTTCATAATAAGGCTTCAATCTCTGCCCATTCACTTTGAATGAAGTGCCCATCGTCCCATGCTTTATCTCAACGGCGCCATGAGGAAACACCGCGGTAACTAGAAAAGGACCCGACCATCGTGATTTGAGCTTGCCCGGAAATAGACGGAGTCTGGAATTGAATAACAGCACTTGTTGCCCGACTTTGAACTCCTTCCGAACAATGTGACTATCATGCCATTTCTTGGTCCGTTCCTTGTAAATTTTTGCATTCTCATAAGCATCAAGGCGAATTTCATCAAGCTCATTCAATTGCAATAACCGCTGTTCTCCCGCACTAGCCATGTTAAAATTCAGAAAATTAATAGCCCAAAAGGCTTTGTGCTCCAATTCAACCGGGAGGTGACAAGCTTTCCCAAATACCAAGCGGAAGGGAGACATGCCAATAGGAGTTTTGAAAGCCGTACGATAAGCCCACAAAGCATCATCTAGCTTTAAAGACCAATCCTTCCTTGAGGCATTGACCGTTTTTTCAAGAATTTTCTTCAACTATCTATTAGAAATCTCCACTTGGTCACTTGTTTGAGGGTGGTAGGGAGTAGCCACCTTGTGAGTAATGCCATATTTGGCAAGCAAGGAATTGAATTGCCGGTTGCAAAAGTGGGTACCCCCATCACGAATAATGGCCCTCGGGGTACCAAATCTTGTAAAAATGTTCTTCTTCAAAAACTTCAACACCCCTTTTGAATCATTGGTGGGTAACGCCATGACCTCCACCCATTTAGAAACATAGTCAACCGCCACAAGGATATAGTAATTTCCCAAAGAATTAGGGAATGGCCCCATAAAATCTATACCCCACACATCAAAAAGCTCCACCTCAAGAATATTGGTTAAAGGCATTTGATTTCGATTTGAAATATTCCCGGTACATTGACATTCATCACAAGCAAGAACAAATGAATGGGCATCTCTAAACAAAGTAGGCCAATAAAAACCGGATTGCAAGACTTTAGCCGCCGTTTTGTTACCGCCAAAATGACCACCACATGGAAATGAGTGGCAATGTTTCAAGATACTAACCATTTCTTCCTCCGGAACACACCGACGAATAATTTGATCCACACATTGCTTCCATAAGAAAGGCTCCTCCCAATAATAAAACCGAACGAGATAAAGGAATCTCTTCCTTTGTGAGTGAGATAAATCCGGAGGAAGGATCTCCTTGGCCAAATAATTTACAAAATCAGCATACCAAGGAGTTGTAGAGGAGTGAATAGCAAACAATTGTTCATCCGGAAATGTTTCTTTGATAGGAATGGTGGCTTCTTCCCGACCCTCCAATAATCTAGACAAGTGATCCGCCACAACATTCTCGGATCCCTTTTTATCTCGAATTTCCAAGTCAAATTCTTGTAATAGAAGAATCCATCGAATCAACCTTGGCTTGGCTTCCTTCTTCATCAATAAATAGCGCAAGGCTGCATGATCAGTGTATACAATGACTTTAGAGCCAATCAAGTATGATCGGAATTTGTCAAGAGCAAAGACAACCGCCAAAAGTTCTTTCTCCGTTGTTGTGTAATTTAGTTGAGCATCATTTAGAGTACGGCTAGCATAGTAAATAACATACAGGATTCTATTCTTCCTTTGACCGAGAACCGCTCCCATAGCGTAGTCACTAGCATCACACATGAGCTCAAATGGAATGTTCCAATCCGGAGAAGTGATAATAGGGGCTGTAGTAAGCCTTTCCTTGAGAGTGGTATAGGCTTCCAAGCACTCCTTTGTAAAATGAAACTTAACATCTTTCAACAATAATTCACACAAAGGCTTTGTGATTTTTGAAAAATCCTTGATGAAACGCCTATAGAAACCCGCATGCCCCAAGAAACTTCTCACCTCTTTAACCGAAGTTGGTGGAGGGAGTCTCTCAATAACTTCAATCTTAGCTCTATCCACTTCAATGCCCTTTTGAGAAATTCGATGCCCTAAGACTATCCCTTCTTGCACCATGAAGTGACATTTCTCCCAATTGAGCACTAAATTAGTTTCTTCACATCTTTGGAGCACCATAGATAAATTCTTCAAACAAGAGTCAAATGATGAGCCAAAGACAGAAAAATCATCCATGAATACCTCAATTGTGTGCTCCACCATATCACTGAAAATACTCATCATACACCGTTGAAAGGTGGCCGACGCATTACATAAGCCAAAGGGCATCCTTTTATAAGCAAAAGTGCCAAAAGGACAAGTGAAAGTAGTTTTTTCTTGGTCTTCCGGAGCAATGGGGATTTGGTTGTACCTCGAATAACCATCCAAAAAGCAATAATAAGAGTATCCAGCAAGCCTCTCTAGCATTTGATCAATAAAGGGCAAAGGAAAGTGATCCTTTCTAGTGGCATTGTTGAGCTTCCTGTAATCAATGCAAACTCGCCAACCGGTAGTAGTTCGGGTGGGAATCAATTCATTCTTCTCATTCTTCACCACCGTGATTCCACCCTTTTTGGGAACTACTTGCACCGGACTTACCCAAGAACTATCCAAAATAGGGTAAATAATTCCTGCATCAAGAAGTTTTAAAATTTCAGCTTTTACCACATCTTTCATATTAGGATTGAGTCGGCGTTGATGTTCCACCGAAGACTTGTAATCCTCCTCCATCAAAATATGATGCATGCACATAGTGGGGCTAATTCCCCTAATGTCCGCTATTGTCCATCCCAAAGCCATTTTATGCTCCCTCAATACTCTTAAAAGTTTGTCCTCTTCTTCCGTATTCAAATTCGAAGAGATAATAACTGGCAAGGTAGTAGAATTCCCCAAGTAAGCATACCGAAGATGAGACGGAAGAGGTTTCAAAGTGAGTGTTGGAGCTTCTACAATACTTGGTTGTGGTCTTGAAGGCAAGACACCAAGCGGTTCAAATCTCTGGAATCTTCTTGGTTTAGCCTCTTGCATCGATTCTAACCAATTCATAAACTCCACCATTTCATGATCACCATATTCGAGAGCATCTCTATTCACCAAACAAGACTCAAGAGGGTCTTGGCGAGAATTTATGGAATAGGTGTGAGCCAAGATATGATCCACCGAGTCTATGCAAAGACAAAATTCCTCGTCGTCCGGGTACTTGGTAGTGTCAAACACTTTGAACGTGACTTCTTCATCCGCAATTCTCAATACCAAAGTACCTTTTTCCACATCAATAAGAGTCCTCCCCGTACGCAAGAAAGGTCTCCCCAAAATAATTGGAGTATTAGAATCTTCCTCCATATCAAGAATTACAAAATCCACCGGAAAAACCAATTTGTCTACTTTGACAAGAACATCCTCAATGATACCACGAGGATGTTTAATAGATCGATCCGCCATGATAAGAGACATTGTAGTGGGGCTGATTTCATGCAAGCCAATGAGCTTGGCTATCGATAGTGACATTAAATTGATACTAGCTCCCAAATCACATAGTGCCCTTTCAATCACTGTACTGCCAATAGTGCAAGGAATGGTGAAACTTCCTGGATCTTTCTTCTTAATTGGAAGCTTTTGCTGCACTATTGCACTACACTCCTCTGTCAACTGGACACTCTCATAATCCTTCAACCTCCGCTTCTTAGAAAGAATCTCCTTCATAAACTTGGCATAGCTGGGCATCTGCTCCAAAGCCTCTACAAAAGGTATGTTTATCTGCAATTTCTTGAACACATCAAGAAATTTTGAGAATTGAGAATCCTTCTTGGTGTTTTTCAACCTTTGTGGAAAAGGAATTGGAGGTACATATGCTTTAACTGGAGGTGCTGGCAATGAACTATCAGGCCAATCCAATTCAACTGCATACCGGGATTGCATATCCTTGCTTTTCTGCATTTTTTCAACACTTTCATTTTGGTCTGCAGTGGTCCGATCGATCGGAATTGTGGCCGATCGATCGAATTTTTGTCCTGTCTCATTTTCAACATCAGCTCGAATAGAGCTCCGATCGATCGGGTGTGAGGTCCGATCGATCGGATTTGAACTCTGTTCTTCCTCAACTGCATTTTTCTGCAATTCTGCATCTTTCAATTTTTCCGCTTTTTCAGCATCTAGATCAGCAGCAGTTTTCACTATATTCCCATTCCGTAAGGTAATAGCATAACAATGATCTTTACCTTTCGAATTCACTTCAGTTTGGCTAGGGAGTCCCCCTTTTTCTCTTGATGATAGAGCATTAGCTAGTTGCCCCACTTGTATCTCAAGATTTCTAATGGATGCCCCTTGATTCTGAATCAGTGATGCTTGAGTTTGTAATGCAGAATCAGTCTTGCTAATGAAATTGTTGGTGTTGTTGGCTAATGCCTCCATACTTCCAGCCATTTTAGCAAACATTTCATCGATGTCCCTCTTTTTCTCTTGTGGCTGAATTTGTTGAGGGGGAGGGTTTTGCACATTTTGATTGTTGCTCCAAGAGAAGTTTGGATGATTTTGAAACCCCGGATTATAGAAATTTGAGTATGGATCATTTCTTGTCCGATTGTAATATCCACCTCCAATAGCATTAGCTTGTTCACTTTGAGAAGAAGATGCATTAGTAATCAAACATTCTCCGGTTTGATGGTTAGCACCACAATACTCACAAGATACAAATGGCATTCCTTGAACCGCATGAACTCCTTTGGCGTGAATTCACTGCTAAAGCATCAATCTTTTTAGCCATAGTGGCCAAAGCGGTCATCACATCAGCATCTCTCAAATTGCCTTGCCTTTGTGGTAGCCTCTCCGTAGGCCAAGAAGTATTTGTCCTGGCAACTTTCTCCAGCAAATCTCGAGCCTCCTCCTGAGATTTAGTCATAAAAGAACCACCTGCGGCTGCATCTAATATTTGCCTCGTTGACATGTTAATCCAGAATAAAAAGCTTGGTAAACAATCCACTCCGCAAGTCCATGATTAGGACAACTCCTCAAGATAGCTTTGAACCTCTCCCAAGCTTCATGGAAAGATTCAAGATCAAATTGGGAGAAGGTCATGATATCATTCCGGATTTGAACCGCTTTCGCAGGAGGGAAAAATTTTGATAAGAATTGCTCCGAAAGCTCATCCCATGTAGTAATGGAATTGGGGGGAAGTGACATCAACCATGCCTTAGCTTTATCCCTCAATGAAAATGGGAATAATCTCAAAAGAATTGCATCGCGAGAAGCATCCTGAATATCAAATGTAGCACAAATATGCAAGAATGAAGCCATATGCACATTTGGCTCTTCATGAGGAAAACCATGAAACACGACGGAATTGGAGATCATGGTGATAATAGCCGGTTTGATCTCAAAGTGAGTGGAGTTGATAGGTGGATACCGGATACTAGAGGGAGTGGTATCCCAAGTTGGTCTAGCACATTCCTCCAAAGAACGAGGATCAATTTGTCTTTGAGGTCCATTCGCCTCATTGACTCCGTTTCCACCATTGGCTCCCATACCATTCCTTCCTTCCAAATTGTCTCCCATGCCTTCAACTTGATTATTATATTGCTCCCGTATACGCCTACGAAACGTTCTCTCAATCTCCGGATCCAAACCAATCACACTCGAGCGAAGAGCACGTCTTCCTAAGCTCATACAAGAGAAAGAATTTCTCTACAGAAAATTAAAAACCAAATTAGCACAAAAATTACTTAAATTGACACAAAAATAAAAATTTGCCTCAATCCCCGGCAACGGCGCCAAAAACTTGTTGTGAAATTATTCGCAAGCGGACAAATCGCACAAGTAATAAAGAATGAGTAGAGTATCGTTCCCACGAAGATATTTTGGCAAATTCAAATTAAAAATCAATTCAAATAATTAGTACACTAATTGGCAATGTGAAATATTGATTATAGTTTATGTAATGCTAATAAGTAATTAAAAGATGACTACGTAAGTAACAATATGAACAATTAACCAACCACAAGTAACAATTTAGTTTCCAAGAAAATTAAACACTAGGGTTCCTAATTTCACCACCTCTCATCCAATTGAATTCCATTGATTCATTGATTCTCAATTCTCAATTTAGTTGTTGACAGTCAATTTCCCACTCTATTCAATGTTCTATTCCTAGATACATCGAATGTGTTTTCAATATAAATCAGTGTTATTCCTAACACTCAGATTAGTATATTGTAAACCCATTAAGAACAATGGAAATCACTTAACAATTGCATAAGTCATAAACCTATATTTCTATGGTTCATTCAACTTATGTTTTCTATGGATTCTTGCAACCTTAGGCCTATCCTTCCGGTCTCAACCCAAGCTAAAAATCATTCAAATGGTGATCAAGCATTTGAAAGCAATAAGTGTATCCATAGAAAATCAACAACAATAAGAGAGATTAAAGACTAATAACCAAGTTCATTCAACATTCAAAGAGGGGTTCCATTAGGACCCCTAGTAGAGAATTAGTTCCTCATAATCACGAAATACAACTTGAAATCTACACTAGCAGTCATTTAATACAAGAAATGAGAAGAAATTAAAGGAAACCCCTGAAATTCCTGCTTGAGCTCCCAAGGGCTGCCGTCCAAGCTGCCTCCAAGCTTGAGAGAATTCTCTAAAGTCCCCCCCCCCTCAAAACCTAAAAAATTCTCCTCTTATACTCCCCACGACCCCAGAGTCATTTATCTCACACTTCTCTGTCGTTTTGAGTTGGTCTTTCTTGACTTTAGGTTAATTTCGGACAATTAAAGGGCCCAAAAATCGCGAGACTACTCTGGCCGATCGATCGGAAGAATGCCCGATCGATCGGATTTTCTCTTTGACTCATTTCTGATTCAGCAGGGTCCGATCGATCGGGCACAATTCCGATCGATCGGATTTCTTCAGTGTCCCTTCTTCCTGGTTCTTTCTCCCCAATTTGCTCATTTTCTTCCATGATTGCCCTTACACCTGAATTACAAAATTAAACACTCTTTAGGCAGAATTAATCCAAGACAACTCTAAAACAATGCAAGATTTCATGTAAAATGATGCACAATTATATGAATATAATTGGCATATCAATGTACTTCTGCATGATTGATTGGAGACAAACAAATTTTCCTTGAATAAGAAATTTGGGACTGTTTTAGTTTTCGTCAATTCTGTTTTTTCTTTCCCAATTTTAGTTGATACATGGACAATATTGATCTGTTTCAACCATAAACAGTACTGTTAGATATATCCCACATCGGTTGATTATGTGAAACATATGCTGAATATAAGGGCAAGCCTCCTCTCACTTCAATAAGCCATTTTGGGGTGAGTTGGGTAAGGGTTCAACTTTATAGGATGGTATCGGAGCAGGCCGCCGGGTTGAAAACTCCACGTGTGCGTGGCGCGAGCTGCCCAAGTCTGGCTCGCGACCCAAACACGTGCGGGGGATGTTAGAGATATCCCACATCGGATGGTTATGTGAAACATATGCTGAATATAAGGGCAAGCCTCCTCTCTTCAATAAGGCCTTTTGGGATGAGTTGGGTAAGGGCCCAACTTTATAGGAAGTACCCATGAGGACGGTCAACAAGAAATGCTCATCTGGTTCTCCAAGGAGTTACTGATGTGGCTGCTTGCACAAAAGCAGGTTTTAACGACATTGGTAAGTGGTTATTCTAGCTTATGAGTTAGCTTGGGTGATCTCCACTTTGGCTTTTTCCTTCTTCGACACAGGTATTGGGGCTGGATTGGAGTGTATGACGGTTGATCCAAATCTTGGTGTTCAGAAAGTTAATCCAAAAGTAAAATCAAAATCCTTTATTTTTTATTCCAATTTTGAAGGAGTCTGATATAGTTTCGCCTGTCATATAAATATTGGTTATGCTTGATAGGTACATTATTTTGTGCTAGCCCGAGATTGTCTTCTTCCTATGGGCATTACGTCCAAACACAAACATGAAGGATCTGGCAAAGCTGAAGACGGCATTCAAGAAGGATGGTTCTACCACTGCTGGTATTTAATAATGTCGCGCTACAGAAATTTCAACTTAGGATCTTCGTTGATAAAATAATGCATTTTGGATGGTAACTTGATTAATATGCATGCTATGCTAGGTAATGCTAGCCAGGTGAGTGACGGTGCTGGAGCTGTCCTGGTGAGAAGAAGTTTAGCTATGCAAATGGGAATTCCCATTCTTGGTGTGTTCAGGTATATAGCATGGACAGTGCAATGACTTTTTTGACATACACTTATATTTGATTAGAAGCCTTCAATACATGGACTAGGCTTATTAGTTGCTATTGCAATTAGACCTTACTGAAATTCAGGCATCAGTAGAGGCCCCAACTCAGGCACTCTGTGTCTGCTAAAATTTTGGAAAAAAATTTTCCCTTGCAAATATGGAGACAGAATTGGCAGTGGTGAGAAAACTTTTCTCAAGCAGCAATTAATTAAAATTTTTGAATGAGCGAAAAATAGTTTCATTATAGTATTTCTTAATCTAATAGTTGGAAACTTAAAAACAATGGGATGTGTAATACATAACTGGATACTTCTTAATTTTTGATGTGAGAATATGGCTTTTGATTGTAGTGAATGAAGAAGTAAAATTCATATGATGGATTCTCACTAATTTCTGACTTGGATTTGTTTAGCCGATGCAACAGCATTTGATGATGAGTTAAAGACGGAGAAGTTTTTCCAAATTCTCGCAGGAGTTTTGCTGCTGATGGTGTGACCGGACCTCTATTTTGAGGTCCTAATACTATCTAATTAGGAGGTTCTAGTGTTTATAGTAATTCATTTGTGTTTAAATAAAGTAATTTTACCCTTATACATGTTTCCCGTTGGTTTTGCAGGAAATCGGGCTTAAATGACTGAATTGGGCACCTTTAGAGCTGAAAGAAGAAGCTGGGACTCAGCAGGTGTCCGGACACCTGTCCGGACAGTGTGTCCGGACGCCTCAAGTGCCGTCCGGACACTTTCTTCACAAATTGAGACAGAGGCTTCAAAGTTGATGGAAGCATGAAGTGTCCGGACACCCGTCCGGACACCCGTCCGGACACCTGTCCGGACACCACCGCGGAACTGCAACTTTTCTGCACAACATTTCAAGGGCATTTGGGGTAAATCATGTATATAACCAATGGGGAACGTTTGTATAAGGGCAGTTAGGTATTTTCAATGGTAAAAGGGGGAGAAAACCCTAAGATTTCTTCTTCCTTCACACAATTCATCTCCTCCAAGTTCTTGCCTCCATTGTTTTCTCTCAACTTCTCTCTCTAAGTTTTTCTTGGTTTTTCGTGATTTTGTTTGTAAACGTTGATTTTCATCTATAAAATTGATGTTTATACCCATTATGATGAGTGGCTAAGTTCTCTTTCTAGTTTCTAGTCCCAAACGGTGGGTGCTTGGTTTCAATTACTCAAGGTATGTTCATGGAATTGTAGTTTTGATTTTGCTCTTTTAATTTCGTGGTTGTGTGATTAGATCTATGGAGATGACATATTTGATTGTATCTTTGGATTGTCTAGTCTAGGGATTGCATCTAATGTGTTTGATTGAGAATTGTTAAACCCATTGCATGATTTTCTTAATTAATTGAGTTTTCCATAGCATAGCTATTAATTATGTGTATTGATGATGGAGTTTTGGGTTAATTTAGGAATGTGCATGAGAGAGTTATGGTTAATTGATCTTTGAGTGTGAAACTAGGGTGTTAGCCAAGCCAAGCCCCAAGGGGGAACATTAATCCATAATATTAGGTGCTTATCCCTTTGCGTTCATCGTAGATTAAGAGACCCGATGGCCTACATGTATGAATTGAAGTCTTATATCCCAATTCTCTTTGCATATGCATGATTGATAGTATCACACAATGCATTGTGTATGGTTGTGTGTGTTTGCAATAATACCTTGAGTATGAGAACCGAGTAACCACCGGGACGGACTAGAGACTAGGTTTTTAATTAATTGTTTTAAATTCAATTTGTGCTTACTTTGATTACAAAATCGCTCATGCTACCGAGTCATTCGGCCCATTTCTTTTACTTGCTTTTATTTGATATTCATTGTGTTTATTAGTGTTAGCTAGTCATTTGCATATCATTCACTTCAAATTTGCATTGCTTCCTCGTGGATCGATACCGGACTCACCGGTTTATTACTTGACGATACCCTACACTTGGGGTAAGTACACACACACACTTTGGTGTCGACCAAGTTTTTGGCGCCGTTGCCGGGGAAGCGAGTGTCAAAGACGGAGCTGGGTGGCTTGTAGATGCTAGCTTTATGCTATTAAACGCCATCAAATAAGGAAGGAGCACGGTCACGCTTCAAGGGTAACTTCGTTCCTCCCTTTTACTTGCTTTCTAGTGTAGTTGATTTAGTGTAGTTGCTGCAAAAAAAAAAAAAAAAATTGTGAGGAGAACTTGGCGGATGGGGCTAACTTAGATTCCTGTGGGCGATGGATGCCACCTTGTTTGCTGCTTGGTAGTGATACGTTGTTTGAGAGAGCTTTGCGCATTTTTCTTTCTATCACTACTTGCTACATCTTGGTGTGTAATTGTTCCTGAGGTTGATTGTCATTCTATTCCTATCTTTGCTCCTGTTCTTGCTTGACATTGTTCTTGGTTGTTTGTTGATTGAAAAATCTGGTGTTACTTGACTTGGTTGGTTGCCATCTTTCGTGTTATTTGATAGTTTTGTTTGCCATCATGTCTCATCTTAGAGATAGTGTTAGTGGGCATGGGTCTAATAGAGATGGGAGAGGTGGTGACATAAATGCGAGTGATGCGGGGAGTGTACGTGGGGGTGATATCAATCTTGATGCATTACGTCGTCTTTTACAACGTGTGAACATTGATGAATTGATGAATCCGGCGCAAGGGCAAGATGCCCAAAATGTGCCAAATGCCCAAAATTTACCAAATGTTCAAGTTGAGCATGCTTTGCAAAATGCACCTCAACCACTTCAACAAGACAATGCGGCACAAATTGCCCCACAAAATGTCTACCAACCTCCCAATATGCCTCCCGCATATCATATACCTCCCCCATACAATTATGTGCATCCCATGTATTATCCAATGCCACAAGTGCCACAATATGCTCCCTTCGGACAAAATTTACATGCACCTCCTCCTTTGGAGTACATTCATGCCCAAGAGCATCGCACTTTGAGGGAGCTCACGCATCCCGCAAGGCAAACTCAACCTTCTTGCATCATCATGCCACCGAACCAACAAAATGTGAGCCTTAAACCATCAATGTTCCAAATGATTCCCAAATTCCATGGAATGGAATCGGAACGACCATATTCACATGTGCGTGATTTTGAATCGGTGTGTACTACTTTTGGTGATGTTACATGCACACAAGAAATTTTGAGACTCAAACTTTTTCCATTCTCTTTGAAGGATCATGCAAAACAATGGTTTGAGAACTTGCGCCCCCAATCCATTGCGACTTGGGCGGCAATGCAAGAAGAATTTCTCAACAAATATTTTCCTTCCCACCGTACCATTTCTTATCAAACACAAATCATGAATTTTCATTGCAAAGAACATGAAACTTTCTTCCAAGCTTGGGAGAGGTTTAAGGATTTGTTGTTTATGTGTCCTCACCATGGATTTCAAAAATTTCAAATTGTGAATTTCTTCCACAAATCTTTGACTCCATCTTTGAAGAAATTGGTTTCCACTATGACTCAAGGTGACTTTTTGAATAGGGATGCCAATGAAGCATTTACTTTCTTTGATGGGTTGGCGGAGGAATCCCGATCTTGGGAAGCTCCTCCCCTAACCCGACATGATGTTGTGCCAAGCTCTAGTGGCAAGTTTGTGTTGAACGAAAATGATGATGTGCATGCTAAACTTGCTTTGTTGTCCAAGAAATTGGAGTCCTTAGAGTCACAAAAGGCCCCTATAAATGTGGTTGGTGTTGACGACCAAGTTGCTTGTACTTTGTGTGAAAGTAGGGATCATAGGACGGATGAGTGTAATGCCTTACCGGCTTGTAAGGAAGTCCTATTTGGGCAAGGTTACAATGGGAACAATTCTCAGAACTTTAGGAAGCCCTACCCTACCAATCACCAAGGTAACAATTCGTACAATGAGAATTACCCTTGGAGGAATCATCCAAACTTTGGGTGGAGGAATGATGGGAATGTTCAATCCCAATCACTCCCCAATCCACCCCAACAACAATTGCCTCCTCCAAGTGTTACACAACCACCTCCACAACCTTACATTCCACCTCCTAAGAGGTCTCTTGAAGACACTCTTAACATTTTCATGCAAGCTCAAATAGGGGAGAATCAAAAGGCCACCAAATTCCAAGAACAAACCAATAGGGCCATTGAGGATATTAAGAGTCAAATCACTAAGGTCACCCAAGCTCTCACCACATATGAGAAGGGTAAATTCCCAGCTCAACCATACCCCAATCCATCCAAACAAGCCAATTTGCTAGAATCTACTAGTGGGGGGGTGAGTGGACATGAACAAGCCCAATCCATCCTCACTTTGAGGAATGGACGCATTGTGGATAGACCCATACCAAATGAGAATGTTGATCAAAATGACGATGTGCAGAATTTTGGTGATAGAGTGGGGAAAAAGGACAAAGGAAATAGTGGAAAGGAAGAGAGTTTGGAGAAATTTGTGCAGGAAAATGATTCACTAGGTGCAAGTGTTCGGACACCTATTTTGGATTGCCCGGACACTTCATCCAGAAACTCAGAAAAATGTGAGAAAATACCAAGAGGAGAAGAGGAGAGTGAGGGGCAATCACATAGGACAAGGGTAGACACGTCTAAGGATAGAGAGTGTATCACAAGGCCACCATTTCCTCACCGATTAGGGAAGAAAACCAATGAGGCTCTACACAAAGAGATGTTTGAACTTTTCAAACAAGTGAAAGTGAACATACCTCTTTTAGATGCCATCAAACAAGTTCCCTCGTACGCAAAGTTCCTCAAGGATTTGTGTACCGTGAAACGCAAATTGAATGTGAAGGAGAAGGCTTTTCTTACGGAGCAAGCAAGCTCCATCTTACAAGCCACCACTCCACCTAAATATAAGGATCCCGGTTGCCCTACCATTCCAATAGTCATAGGGAACCATAGGATTGAGCAAGCATTGTTGGATCTAGGTGCTAGTGTTAATCTCCTTCCATACTCGGTCTATCAACAATTGGGGTTAGGTGAGCTTAAGCCTACAAGAATTACCTTGCAACTAGCCGATAGATCCGTCAAGATTCCTAGAGGAATAGTTGAAGATGTGCTAGTTCAAGTGGATGAATTCTACTTCCCGGTTGACTTTGTGGTTTTAGATACTCAGCCCCTCCCTAGTTTTAGCAAACCAATCTCGGTCCTTCTAGGTAGACCCTTCCTAGCAACTTCAAATGCTTTGATCAATTGTAGGAATGGTGTCATGGTGCTATCTTTTGGGAATATGACCGCGGAGATGAACATTTTTAATGTGTCTAAGCAAATGGGAGAGTTTGAAGACATTAGGGAAGTAGATTGGATCCATTCATATGTTGAGGAGAACTTAGAGAAAACTCTTGCTAGGGATTCGGTGGAAGGTGTGCTAGCTTTGAGCGAAAAAGGTAGTCAATTTTTAGTTGAGGAAGAGGAAATTAATGAGGTTTTGGAGTCTTTAGCTATCCATAGCATAGGACGATTCAACCCACCCATTGAGGAATTAGAACCTTCCAAGACTAAGCTTGAATCATCTCTAGAGCATCCACCAACGCCGGAAAGGAAACCCTTACCAAGTGAGCTGAAATATGTATTTTTGGGAGAGAATGAGTCATACCCCGTTGTGATATCTTCCCTACTTACTTCTTCCCAAGAAATGAAACTTGTGCAAGTGTTGCAAAGGTATAGAAGGGCAATAGGTTGGACAATTGCTGATTTGAAGGGTATTAGTCCTTTGGTTTGTACTCATAGGATTTACATGGAAGAGGAAGCTAAGCCCATTAGACAAATGCAAAGACGTTTAAATCCGAACATGAAGGAGGTAGTTAGGGGGGAGGTGCTAAAATTGCTTGATGCGGGGATAGTTTATCCCATTGCGGATTCCAAATGGGTATCTCCTACCCAAGTGGTCCCCAAAAAGTCCGGAATTACGGTAGTTAAGAATGACAAGAACGAATTGGTTCCCACTCGAATTCAAACCGGGTGGCGCATGTGCATTGACTACCGTAGACTCAATATGGTTACTCGAAAAGACCATTTCCCCTTACCCTTCCTTGATCAAGTCCTTGAGAGAGTAGCGGGTAGAGCCTATTATTGCTTCCTTGATGGGTATTCCGGATATAATCAAATAGAGATAGCCTTAGAAGACCAAGACAAGACCACATTTACATGTCCATTTGGAACTTTTGCTTATAGACGCATGCCTTTTGGGTTATGCAATGCTCCGGCTACCTTTCAAAGGTGCATGATGAGTATCTTTAGTGACATGGTTGAGAAAATTGTGGAGGTCTTTATGGATGATTTCTCGGTTTATGGAGATACCTATGATCAATGCCTTGCTAATTTGGCAAGTGTGTTAAAAAGATGTGAGGAGAGCCAATTGGTTCTCAATTGGGAAAAGTGTCATTTCATGGTGACACATGGAATTGTATTGGGACACATTGTGTCATCCAAAGGGATAGAGGTTGACAAGGCAAAAATTGAATTAATTCAAAAGTTACCTCCCCCTACATGTGTTAAAGATGTGAGATCTTTTTTGGGTCATGCGGGTTTCTATAGAAGGTTCATTAATTCTTTTAGTGCCATTGCCAAACCTTTAAGTAACTTGCTTGCTCAAGATGTCTCTTTTGAATGGACACCACAATGTCAAAAAGCCTTTGATGATTTGAAAGGTGCCCTAACCACCGCACCCATTATGCAAACTCCCAATTGGAGTATGCCCTTTGAACTCATGTGTGATGCAAGTGATGTGGCGGTTGGGGCGGTCCTAGGACAAAGAAAAGAAAAAAATGCTCATGTTATATACTATGCTAGTAAGACTTTGAATGATGCTCAAGTGAATTATACCACCACTGAAAAGGAATTACTAGCTATAGTCTTTGCTTTGGACAAGTTTAGATCTTATTTGGTTGGCTCGAAAGTCATCATCTTCACCGACCATGCGGCTTTGAAGTATTTGCTTTCAAAAGCGAATGCCAAGCCTAGGTTGTTAAGATGGATTCTCTTACTTCAAGAATTTGACCTTGAAATTAAAGATAAAAAAGGAGTGGAGAATGTAGTAGCCGACCATTTATCTAGACTTCCCGGACAAAATTTGATTTCACATGGCATACCCATCAATGAACATTTCCCGGATGAACAACTCTTCCTCACCAATGCCATCTCATCCAAATTGACTCCATGGTATGCGGACATCGCCAACTTTTTGGTGTCCGGAAAAATGCCATCTCATTGGAGCAAGATTGATAGATCCAAATTCCTTCGCAATGTGCGAAACTTCTTTTGGGATGACCCATATTTGTTCAAGTATTGTTCCGATCAAGTGATTCGGAGATGCATCCCCAATAATGAATTTGAAAGTGTCATGGCCTTTTGCCATAAATATGCTTGTGGAGGCCATTTTTCCTCCAAAAAGACCGCGGCCAAAATTCTTCAAAGTGGCTTATATTGGCCTTCTTTGCACAAAGATGTCCATGCTTATTGCCTATCTTGTGACAATTGCCAAAGGTTAGGTAATTTAGGAAAACGTGAGATGATGCCCCTCCAACCTATTAACATCTTGGAAATTTTTGATTGTTGGGCCATTGATTTCATGGGACCTTTCCCTAATTCATTTGGTTATTTGTATATCTTGGTTGGTGTGGATTATGTGTCAAAGTGGGTAGAGGCTATCCCTTCTCGAACAAATGATCACCAAGTTGTGATAAAATTTTTAAAAGAAAACATTTTCTCAAGATTTGGGATGCCTCGAGCCATCATAAGTGATGGTGGGTCTCACTTTTGCAATGCCCCGGTTAGAACTTTGATGAAACGATATGGCATTTTGCACAAAGTTGGCACCCCATATCATCCACAAACAAGTGGCCAAGCGGAATTGGCAAATAGGGAGATTAAACGTATTCTTGAAAAAACGGTTGGTCCCAATAGAAAAGATTGGTCTTCCAAATTGATTGATGCTTTGTGGGCTTACCGTACTGCATATAAGACTGCCCTTGGAATGTCTCCTTATAGACTTGTCTATGGCAAGGCTTGCCACTTGCCGGTGGAATTGGAGCACAAGGCCTATTGGGCCATTCGCACTTTGAATGACTCCACCGATCAAGTTGGGGGGCATCGCAAACTCCAAATCCAAGAGATTGAGGAGTTGAGGAATGATGCTTTCGAAAATGCCAAAATTGCTAAGCTCAAAATGAAAAGATACCATGACAAGCACATTGTGAGGAAAGTTTTTCATGAGGGACAAAAGGTTCTTTTATACAACTCCCGGTTACACTTGTTTCCCGGGAAGTTACGTACCAAATGGACCGGACCTTTTATTGTCCGCAAGGTTTCCCCATATGGAAGCATTGACATTGATGATCCTAGGAGTGGAAAAACTTTTAAGGTTAATGGCCAACGATTGAAACCATACTTGGAAAATTTTAATGAATTGGCCGAAGAATGGGACCTTGTGGATCCCACCCCTTCCTAGTGTGCGTGAAAAGAGCTCTCTTGTAAATATGTAGTGTTAGATTATTTTTCATTCATTTTTGGTGTGTTTTTGTATGTTCACAATGCATTTTACAATTTGTTCTTGCCTTGTTTATCATGCTTGACATTGAGGACAATGTCTCATTTAAGTTGGGGGGTGAGAGAATTGTGAATTCATTGTGAAACTTGCTTTATTTTGGTGTGCTTTTGTGAATATTTAAAAAAAAAAATAAAAAAAAATAAAAAATAAAAAAATAAAAAATCTTGTTGTGTCATGCTTGGATAGTGTGGTTGGTATTAACTTTTTCAGGATACGCTTCGTTTCTCACGATTCCGATCACTTTTGAAGAGTATGGTATGATTTCCTACCCTCTATCCTATTGTGTTGTGCTTTGTTGTTCATACATGCCAAATGGACTTTAGGAAGGGAAGGGTAGATGCTTTTGGGATTCACTACCAATTTCAACGTTAATTTCTTATTCTTGTTCGAACGTGCAAGTGTAGAGTAGGTTTCTTGATTTCTTTTGTGAAGTCGAAGCATGTGATTGAGTAGGATGACTATGATCAATCTTTCTTGGGATGATTGGGACCTAGTTTGATATCAAAACTGTGATTAAGTGGGCATCTTGGCATTGAAGCAATTGTATGACTGCGTTTTTGGATCCTTTTGTCTGAAAATAGAATTACCTTTTTACCCTTCTCATTCTTTTGAGCCATTCTTCGTGATATATATGGGGTTTTTGGGTGATTCTTTTCACCAATTATTCATTTGACATCTTATAAGCGTGTTCTTCAATAGCTTTGCATTCATTACATTTGATTACTGAGAAGTGTGATTTTTGTATGTGCCACTTGCTTATGAACTTAGGATTGATGGATTCATTAGGTTGAGAGATTTGAGCCTAGCCTATTTATTTGTGAGTGATCATAAGCCTATATTTCTTTAAGCCTTTTATTTCACTTACAAGCCTTGTGTGAACCATTTTCCCAAATATTTCCCACCTTTGGTTGCAAGGTTGGGTAGGAGCTTCAAAAATAAGTCGGCAGTGATATTATCCCTCCTTATTCTGAAAAAAAAAAAAAAAAAAAAATTTAGGGTGGTTTTAGCCATTAAAAAAAAAAAAAAAAAAAAAAAAAAAAAAAACCGCATAGAAAAAATAATCAAAAAGAGGTGTATGCAATAAAGTTAATCCTTTGTGTGTAAAGGATGAGAAGTGTTTGAATTTGTGGTGCAATGGAAGGGGTGACAAAATGAGAATTTAGCTCACATGTTTGAACTTAACCTTGCAACTTGTTACCTAGTTCCAAATTCTTCCTACCTTGTCCCTTAGCCACATTACAAACCATTTAACCTTTTGATGAATTTGATTCAAGGTAAGCAAGTGAGTTGGCGGATGCATTAATTGCTCTTGTAGGTGATTTCTTTCTCAAAGCTATGCCCATCCAAATTATCTTTTATAAACACATATATTTAATTCAATTGTGTAAGTCATTTACTTAGCACAATGTTTTTATGTTTTTGTGTACATTTGGGATTGGGGATTTATGAACACCAAAAGGTTCCGTAACAAGGTTTTACTTGTGTGAATGTATTGAGTTGTCTTGCTTGATTGCACTTATATTTTTCATAGTATAAAAATGTTCTTAGTCATCTTTGAGGGGATTTGAGATTGATTTTCTAAAGATTTTGCATGCCTTCAACTAGCGGGGAAATTGGGGGATTAGCTCTATTTCTTGCATGTAAGAACTTAAGAATCATTTATGGTGCTTTCAAAGTAATAGTGGATCCCTTGGCAAGTGTTTGTGGGTATCGCTCTGATAAGCCCTCACGAGACTACAACTCGTCCACTAGGGTGACCTAGGGGTTTAAAGGCTTGTTGCATATGCTAAATGCAACCGTGATGCCTACGTCAGTGAGTTAGGATTTTATTTTTAGAAGTGTTTGCATTGCTAGGGACTAGCAACGTCTAAGTTGGGGGGTGTGACCGGACCTCTATTTTGAGGTCCTAATACTATCTAATTAGGAGGTTCTAGTGTTTATAGTAATTCATTTGTGTTTAAATAAAGTAATTTTACCCTTATACATGTTTCCCGTTGGTTTTGCAGGAAATCGGGCTTAAATGACTGAATTGGGCACCTTTAGAGCTGAAAGAAGAAGCTGGGACTCAGCAGGTGTCCGGACACCTGTCCGGACAGTGTGTCCGGACGCCTCAAGTGCCGTCCGGACACTTTCTTCACAAATTGAGACAGAGGCTTCAAAGTTGATGGAAGCATGAAGTGTCCGGACACCCGTCCGGACACCCGTCCGGACACCTGTCCGGACACCACCGCGGAACTGCAACTTTTCTGCACAACATTTCAAGGGCATTTGGGGTAAATCATGTATATAACCAATGGGGAACGTTTGTATAAGGGCAGTTAGGTATTTTCAATGGTAAAAGGGGGAGAAAACCCTAAGATTTCTTCTTCCTTCACACAATTCATCTCCTCCAAGTTCTTGCCTCCATTGTTTTCTCTCAACTTCTCTCTCTAAGTTTTTCTTGGTTTTTCGTGATTTTGTTTGTAAACGTTGATTTTCATCTATAAAATTGATGTTTATACCCATTATGATGAGTGGCTAAGTTCTCTTTCTAGTTTCTAGTCCCAAACGGTGGGTGCTTGGTTTCAATTACTCAAGGTATGTTCATGGAATTGTAGTTTTGATTTTGCTCTTTTAATTTCGTGGTTGTGTGATTAGATCTATGGAGATGACATATTTGATTGTATCTTTGGATTGTCTAGTCTAGGGATTGCATCTAATGTGTTTGATTGAGAATTGTTAAACCCATTGCATGATTTTCTTAATTAATTGAGTTTTCCATAGCATAGCTATTAATTATGTGTATTGATGATGGAGTTTTGGGTTAATTTAGGAATGTGCATGAGAGAGTTATGGTTAATTGATCTTTGAGTGTGAAACTAGGGTGTTAGCCAAGCCAAGCCCCAAGGGGGAACATTAATCCATAATATTAGGTGCTTATCCCTTTGCGTTCATCGTAGATTAAGAGACCCGATGGCCTACATGTATGAATTGAAGTCTTATATCCCAATTCTCTTTGCATATGCATGATTGATAGTATCACACAATGCATTGTGTATGGTTGTGTGTGTTTGCAATAATACCTTGAGTATGAGAACCGAGTAACCACCGGGACGGACTAGAGACTAGGTTTTTAATTAATTGTTTTAAATTCAATTTGTGCTTACTTTGATTACAAAATCGCTCATGCTACCGAGTCATTCGGCCCATTTCTTTTACTTGCTTTTATTTGATATTCATTGTGTTTATTAGTGTTAGCTAGTCATTTGCATATCATTCACTTCAAATTTGCATTGCTTCCTCGTGGATCGATACCGGACTCACCGGTTTATTACTTGACGATACCCTACACTTGGGGTAAGTACACACACACACTTTGGTGTCGACCATGGTGTAGATCCTGCTGTGATGGGCTTAGGTCCCCTGCATCTGCAATTCCAGTTGCAGTAAAATTGTGATTGGTGAAAGAGTATAAATGATTTTGATATTCTGAGAGATCAATCAATATATATAGATGCCCAAACAGGTTGAGAACATACAGTCATATATGATTCAATGAATTCTAACCTATAATATCAGCGCACATTAACCACAGGCTAACCAAATTGACGGACGGGTGTGTATACATAAATAAAAAAAGTGTGTAGCGCGGATGCACGACTAATTTTATTTAAATAAGGGCATTGGACCATGCTTGAATATAGTAGAAATAATTAAATTTTTACAAGTGAAAGACTACGTACAAACTTGAAAGATTTCTCTCAATTTTTCGGATGTTTTCTCTCCTAATGAGAGACGAAGACCCCTTCTAAATAAAATAAATCAAGAAACACACATGTTATAATAATGCAGCACTCAGAATAATGATTAAATTTTTGAAAGTCACTTTAGAAAAGGTGTCTTTCACATAGGGCAACATCGTCACTTTTCTAAAAGAGGATTTCAAAGTTACAAACCGACAAAATACTGATAAGTCATGATGATGGTGTCATGCTGTCAATACCCTAGGTGACTGTAGAAGTCTTACATGTAGGTATCATCATCCAGAGTCATAGTAGGATCTTGCGAGTCTTGAAAAACATATGATGGAGACACTATTGGAGTAGAATCCTGATTCGAGACTTCCAGTAGGGTTTGTAGGACATCTTCTTTAGATGTAGTAGTCAGCAAGTCTTTAAAGAGATCCTTTAGAGATGTTTTTGTAGGTATTTTCTCCTTTTGAAGTAAGTGCTCTTCCTTGAACTTGAACTTGAACTTGTCTCACCATTTGATTAAAAAGTATAACCTTTTTTTAAAAAAATTTAACCCCTTTCTACCCGACCCAACCCTCACCCATCAAATGAAAGGGTTGGGTTGGGTTAAAAAACTTCACCCTCATAGTAAAAGGGTTGGATGAGGGTTAAGTATAAACCCAACCCTTTTACACCCCTAATTTAGATGGAGCATTTTTTTTAATCCAAATGACATTACATTCCATTCATAATAGCCAAATGGAATCATAAATGTTTTCGTATATCTATCCTTCTTGTTAATATGAATTTGCCAGTATCCAAATTTCATATCAAACTTTGAGAAGATTAAGGCTTGATTAAGCCTATTAAATAAATCCCTTTTATTAGGAATTGGATATCTAATCCATCTTAATGCCTTATTTAAAGGCCTGTAATTTATCATTAGACAAGGAACCCCTCTATCTAGTTCTACTGCATTTTCAACATAGAATGCTAGGCATTTAAATCTTCATGCATGTCATCATTTAACCAAATATCACATTCACCCTAAAACTTCTAATTATTTCGACTATATTCAAGCATGGTCCGATGCCCTTATTTATGAAAATAGGGCCATAAAACATAGTTAGTTTATCCAATTCCAACTAGAGGATAAATCTCTTATTTTTCTCAACTGGTTTATACCATTGGTATGTAGTGTAATGCCACGTGCCAGCCCCCGACCCGGGCACGACTGCACACGCCGACATTACAGGCTCCATGGGCCACTACCCCCAACCCATCACCACACTGGGCCGAACACATCAATACCCAGTACCTGGCAGGTTGTTGCGAGACTCGAACACAAGACCTCGCCTTTAACATGGCTTAGTTGGTAGCATAGGTTGCCATGGGCACTATGTTAAAGGCGAGGTCTTGTGTTCGAGTCTCGCAACAACCTGCCAGGTACTGGGTATTGATGTGTTCGGCCCAGTGTGGTGATGGGTTGGGGGTAGTGGCCCCATGGAGCATGTAATGTCGGCGTGTGCAGTCGTGCCCGGGTCGGGGGTTGGCACGTGGCATTACATAAAAACTGCCTTTTTATAAGTTTCGACGCTGCGCAGCCACGGCTGTACCGCAAACTGATAGGTATGATAATACCTATTGTTTTTGGTAGAAATATCCCCCTCTCAAGCTTTCTTTTGATAAATAATGAGTGTATTTATGTTTTGATTTGTATTTCTGATAGGTTGATTGCGGTTTGGATGAAAAGTGATGAAAAAAGGGCTGAACTGAAGAAAATGTCCACCGACCTTCGTGTGTTCAAATACTTATAACTTTTTGTCACGTTATCGGAATCAAGCGAAATAAAAGGCATTGGAAACTAGACATCTCAAGCTTTCCGTAGACGCTAAAATCGTGCAAATCGGACGTCGTATGGAGATTTTGGAATCATTCCACGCCTAGGCGCAATATTTGTGCACGCCCAGTATCACTTGTGCACGCCCAGTCCAGCGAGTTGGGCGTGAATTTGAAGTTGTGCACGCCTAGGATTGCGCCTAGGCGTGGTGCGCCTAGGCGTGAATACAACGCGCCTAGGCGCACAAGACAGTTTTTTGGTATGTTTTAATTCGCGAACTTGCCGAGCCGCAGGACACTTGGAGACCGAGAACTGAGTTTCTGGAGAGCGAAACCAGAGGGGGAAGGCGACTCTTGGAGCTAGGAGGAGAGATTCTTCAGCTCAACTTGGATCTACTCAACTAATTGGGTTTATTCATGATTTTCTCATCTCTCCTTTTGTGTTTTTCTCTCATTATGTGTAACTAAATCTCTTGTGCCAAGGCTAGGTTGAAGCCTTGGGTTTGATGACTTTGTTTATGACTTGATTTACATATATATGAGTTGATTTGGGTATAAATCTTGTGTTTCTATGTTTGATTGCAATTTCTTCATGCTTGTGGTGTTTGGCCAACATCTAGGTTTTTTTGGATGAAATTGTTTGGAGAATTTGCTTAGACAATAATATGTCAAGTAGATTATGCTTCTTGAAACACTTGATTATGAATGTGTCTCCCTTTAATTAGGTGACAATTTGTATGAATCCTAATCTCCATAGAACTTCATGAATTCCTATGCATGTTTAGACCAATAGGATGGCTAGAATGTATTTAGGAATATCCGACCTAGACCAATAAGATGGCTAGTAATCGATTTTAGGGAGATTCGACTTAAGTGCGCTAAAACCGACTTAGGTACGGATTCGTTATGCCCGAATTAGCAAATATGTGTGTGAATTTATGTCATTCCAAGTCATTTCCCAAGGGGGATTCCGAAGCCTTGGTGTTCATCTCATATTTGTTAAATCATCTCATTTGCATTAGTTGCATCCTAATTCTAAGAAAATACCAAAAACACTTTGCTCTTTGCTTGTTTTAGTTTAATTACCAAACCAAACAATCTTGAGTTGAATTTTACTTTTGACTGCATTGTCCATATATACATACAAATAGACATTTGGATTAAACATAACACCGTCCCTGTGGATTCGACCCTTGCTTATCATTGTGCTGTAGTCGCCGACTAGTACACTTGCTAGTAAGGTTAATTTAGACCCAACAAGTTTATGGCGCCGTTGCCGGGGATGGTTGCTTATATTTGATCCATTCTTGTTTATATACATAGATACTTACATACTTAGTTTAGCTCTTTCTTTCTTGATAATTAGTGATCTTTATACTTTTCTTTCTTGTTTGTAGTTCATGCAAGGAAGGCGTTCTCAAGATACAGAAATTCTTCCTGTTGATCTAGACTTGGAACGTGCACGAAGGAACAAGAGAGACAAGGATCTTCTTGAGGAGAAATCTTCCACTCGTTCTATTTCTCCTACATCCAGCTCTAGTTCGTCTAGTGACAAAATTTTGGGAGAACATTCTGAACAAGCAAGCATGGCTGAAAATCGTGAAGAAGTTGGCAACAATGCAAATGCTCCTGTTACTATCATGGACTACTCTATGCCACAATTCTCTACTAGACAATCTTGCATCATATTACCAACCATTCCGCCAAATCTATCTTATGAGCTTAAATGTCATGTGATTAACATGCTCCCATCATTCTCAGGAGCGGAAAATCAAGATGCTAGTGATCACATTGATAATTTTCTGGAGATTTGTGGCACTCAAAAAATTCAAGGCATATCTGAAGAGTTCATACGGTTGAAGCTATTTCCTTTTTCTCTTAAGGAAAGTGCTAAGATCTGGTTCAAGACTCTGCCACCAAATTCTATCACTTCTTGGGAACAACTTTCTGCTAAGTTTATTCAGAAGTTCTATACTCAGTCAAGGACACAGAGGCTTAGGGATCAGATTTTCCATTTCAGGCAGAACAAGGGAGAACCACTTTTTAAGGCTTGGGAGCGATATAAAACTTTATTGATTGGTTGCCCACATCATCAATTCTTGCCATGGCAGATTATATCATACTTTTACCAACATCTGGCTGATGAATGCCGCCATAGGTTAGATGCAGCTGCTGGAGGAAATATTATGGCTAAGGAACCAACTGAAGCCAATGAAATTATTGAGACTGTGGTGGCAAATTCCTCACAATGGGATAATCGTGATCTTGATGCTCCTAGACACATGGTTTATGAGGCTAGTGGTTCAAATACAGAGATGGCATCTGTGGCTAGGAAATTGGATGCGGTAGTGACTTTGCTGAGCAGAAATTTGGATCCTTGCGGCATTTGTGGAGGCACCGATCATCCTACTCATGTATGTTCTAGAAGTGGGACATTTCCTGAAGCGGAAGTTAATGCAGTTCAACCTTTTCATAGGCAGCAGAATGATCCCTTTTCTCACACATATAACCCAGGATGGAAGAATCATCCCAATTTCTCCTATGCTTCACCCCAGAATTTCAATCAAGGGCCCAGACCTTGGCAAGCTCCACGACAAGAAGCACCTTCTCAAGATGCAAGGAAGTTTACTATGGAGGACCTTATTTCCCAGCTTGCTCAATCACAAGTCACAATGCAACATTCCCAAGCAGAGATGAGCAAGTCAATGACTCAGTTGCAACAAACTGTTTCCAGTAATACTCAATCTATCGCAAAGCTTGAAATGCAAGTAGGACAACTTGCTCATGCCTTGAGTGAAAGACAGCCAGGAAAGCTGCCGAGTCAACCTGAGGTAAATCCTAAGCAGTATGAGGATGCTAATGCTATTACTGTTTTGCGAAGTGGGAAAAATGTGGATAACAAAATTGAGTATAAAAAGCTTGAAGGTGAGAATCATGATGAGCCTATAGTGGTGGAGCCAAGTGCTTCCAAAATACCTCATGTTGAGAAGGAAAAGCCGGAAGTAGAAGAGTATGTTCCAAAAGTGCCTTTTCCATCTCGTCTTGCCCCAGCTAAGAAAAGCAAGTATAATCGGGATATTTTTGAAGTTTTGAAGAAAGTGGAGATTAATATTCCACTCATTGAGGCAATTAAGTCTATTCCCGCATATGCAAAATTTTTGAAGGAGTTGTGCACTAACAAAAGGAAGATAGGTGATCATGAAGAAGTATTTCTCTCCGAAGAAACGAGTGCTATTTTACAAAAGAAGCTCCCGCCCAAATTAAAAGATCCGGGTAGCTTTACCATTCCTTGTATTATTGGAGAGAAAGAAATTGAAAAGGCCTTGATGGATCTTGGTGCAAGTGTAAATATCATGCCTTATTCTGTTTACACTACTTTGAAGATAGGTGAGTTGAAACCAACTTCAGTCACTCTCCAACTAGCTGATCGCTCTTTAGTGCATCCTTTTGGGTTAGTTGAAGATGTTTTAGTAAAGGTGGGTGATTTTGTTATTCCGGTGGATTTTCTGGTGCTTGATATGGAGGGTGAACCTAATCCGACAAGAGATGTACCACTCATTCTAGGCCGTGGTTTTATGGCTACCACAAAGACCATTATAGATGTGGAAAAGGGCATGCTCACAATGACAGTCTTTGACAAGACCATTGAGTTCAAAATTTTTAAGGCTATGAAGAGTCCGGATGTCATTAGAGAATGCCTTCATGTTGATATGGTAGGCCATGAGAGAGTGAATTTATTGACAAAAATGGCTTCAAGTGATGAGGTTGTTGAATATGTGGATGGTGATAGCAATGAAGGCAAAAAGACCCCATCATCACCAATATCCAACGAGCTCATGGCTACTTCCCTTGTTACTAGCAAGCTATCTCCAACTTTGAAAGGCATGCGGACAAGAGCAAGGAAGTTGAAAAAGGCACGGTCCAAAACAATGTTGAGAGGTAAAGTGTGTGCTCCTTTTGAGACATTGAAATTGTCTATCCATGGTACTTTCACGATAACGAATTCTAAGATAGAAAAAGGGTGGAAATTTGTGGCTCGTCAATTTCAATTCTGTGGGCCAAATGTTTCGGGGATTCTGAATGGAAAGTATCCTGTGCACCATCCTCCTTGATTTGTTTCCCAAGAATTGTTGTGAAGGTGTTGAGGCTTGTGGTGATTTCTCCAAATCAGGTTGTCTCTCTCCTTATCTAAAACGAGTGTTGTGTTTAAGCTTTCTCCCTCCCTTTATTTATTTGTATTGATGACCATGCATGTTCTTAAAGTTTGGGGTGAGAGTTTGCTTAAATTATTAAGTGTTGATGCATACATGGTTGATTTTGTAGGTACAACTACGTCTGGCTGAAGACATTAAACTTAGCGCTACTTGGGAGGCAACCCAATGAAGTATATCCTTTTGTGTATCCTTTTGTTCTTCATTATTTCATTTTTATTGACAAAATCTTGTGTGGATGTTAGTTTGAATGTGTTGGAATCTGGCTGCAGGAAAGTTTAAATTTCTGGGCATTATGTTTACAGCCAGACCACGCCTAGGCGCGTATTGTGAACGCCTAGGCGCGTATTGTGCACGCCTAGGCGCACCTTATACACGCCTAGGCGTGTGTGTTTACAAAAAAAAAAACAAAAAAAAAAAAAAAAAGGTCATATGCAAGAAAGGGTTCATGAAGACATTGAAGAATTGTGGCTAGGCCAGTACCCCAATCCACTCGATGCATGACTCCAACCCCCAGGTTGTATTGTTTCAACTTGTCCTCTTTTTAGTGCATTATTACATTGTTATGTTTTGCATTGAGGACAATGCATTCTTTAAAGTGTGGGGTGGTGGACTGCATATGGATTATCTTGTGCCAAATTTCACATGATTTTTGTTGTAGCTGAATTTTAAAAAAAAAAATTCAGTGCTTGAATCTTGCATATTTATGGGAATTTTCTGTTGAATTGAGTGCTATATTGAAATGCAGCTGATCTTGGTTTGTGGAACCCATCTTATCCTTCTATATGCTTGACGTCTACTCTATTGGATAATCACTTGAATTCACTTGCACAAGAATGTATGCTTGTGGGGTATGACTTGGGTGAATAGATGTTGAATGTGGACTTTCTTTAAGATGATCTAGAACACCGTGTTAGTGATATTCTTGGCACTAGTTAATTACATGCATGTTAAAAAAAAATTGATGATGAATAAAAGCATGTTCCGCTCTTGTGATCTTGCTGAGTAACCGGGGCTCTTGTCTAACCAACTCGAGTTTCGCGTAAAAAGGTAAGACAATCTTGATGAACATACTAGGCTAGCTTAACTTCGAAGCCTTTTCAACTCGAGTGATTGATCCGAGGTGTGCTTTATCACATAATGCCCTAAACCAACTGGTTGGGAGTCATTGGTTGAGAACTTGTTACATGGGTTGACTAGAAAGCTTAAAGGAGTGAGCATTGCACGGGCCTAGTAAGATGAAAATAAAAAAAAATAAAAAATAATAAAAAAATAATAAAAAAAAAGAAGAAGAAGAAGAAGAGAAGTATGTACATAAATAAAAGTGCTTTGGTATTACTACTTGACTGTTCTTGGAATTCTTGGAATGTGACTATGTTTGGCGCCTATGAACTTTTGGAAGCCAAATATTTATACATTTCTTCTTTGCATGCACTTAATTTAGATGAAGTGATTGAGTAGACGGATAATCTTCACAGAGTATATGTTTGGATGAAGTGTGGGGTCTCCACATCTTTTTGATTGCATGGCATTGATGTATATTGTTTCGATTCTAGCAATTTCCCTCACATATGTTTGATTTGAGTTATCTTGAAACGTTTGTGGGTGTCGTTCTTGTAAGCCCTCAGGAGACAAAACTCCTCCACTAGGGACACCTAGGGGTTTAACGGCTTGTTGCATATGCTAAATGCAATCGCGATTCCTGCGTTAGTGAGTTAGGATGTTAGTTGGTAGATGTACTTTGTTTAGTTTTACTTGAGGACAAGTAAGGTTTAAGTGTGGGGTGTTTGATAGGTATGATAATACCTATTGTTTTTGGTAGAAATATCCCCCTCTCAAGCTTTCTTTTGATAAATAATGAGTGTATTTATGTTTTGATTTGTATTTCTGATAGGTTGATTGCGGTTTGGATGAAAAGTGATGAAAAAAGGGCTGAACTGAAGAAAATGTCCACCGACCTTCGTGTGTTCAAATACTTATAACTTTTTGTCACGTTATCGGAATCAAGCGAAATAAAAGGCATTGGAAACTAGACATCTCAAGCTTTCCGTAGACGCTAAAATCGTGCAAATCGGACGTCGTATGGAGATTTTGGAATCATTCCACGCCTAGGCGCAATATTTGTGCACGCCCAGTATCACTTGTGCACGCCCAGTCCAGCGAGTTGGGCGTGAATTTGAAGTTGTGCACGCCTAGGATTGCGCCTAGGCGTGGTGCGCCTAGGCGTGAATACAACGCGCCTAGGCGCACAAGACAGTTTTTTGGTATGTTTTAATTCGCGAACTTGCCGAGCCGCAGGACACTTGGAGACCGAGAACTGAGTTTCTGGAGAGCGAAACCAGAGGGGGAAGGCGACTCTTGGAGCTAGGAGGAGAGATTCTTCAGCTCAACTTGGATCTACTCAACTAATTGGGTTTATTCATGATTTTCTCATCTCTCCTTTTGTGTTTTTCTCTCATTATGTGTAACTAAATCTCTTGTGCCAAGGCTAGGTTGAAGCCTTGGGTTTGATGACTTTGTTTATGACTTGATTTACATATATATGAGTTGATTTGGGTATAAATCTTGTGTTTCTATGTTTGATTGCAATTTCTTCATGCTTGTGGTGTTTGGCCAACATCTAGGTTTTTTTGGATGAAATTGTTTGGAGAATTTGCTTAGACAATAATATGTCAAGTAGATTATGCTTCTTGAAACACTTGATTATGAATGTGTCTCCCTTTAATTAGGTGACAATTTGTATGAATCCTAATCTCCATAGAACTTCATGAATTCCTATGCATGTTTAGACCAATAGGATGGCTAGAATGTATTTAGGAATATCCGACCTAGACCAATAAGATGGCTAGTAATCGATTTTAGGGAGATTCGACTTAAGTGCGCTAAAACCGACTTAGGTACGGATTCGTTATGCCCGAATTAGCAAATATGTGTGTGAATTTATGTCATTCCAAGTCATTTCCCAAGGGGGATTCCGAAGCCTTGGTGTTCATCTCATATTTGTTAAATCATCTCATTTGCATTAGTTGCATCCTAATTCTAAGAAAATACCAAAAACACTTTGCTCTTTGCTTGTTTTAGTTTAATTACCAAACCAAACAATCTTGAGTTGAATTTTACTTTTGACTGCATTGTCCATATATACATACAAATAGACATTTGGATTAAACATAACACCGTCCCTGTGGATTCGACCCTTGCTTATCATTGTGCTGTAGTCGCCGACTAGTACACTTGCTAGTAAGGTTAATTTAGACCCAACACAAACCGTCTACTTCCCAGGCCCATGGACCAAGCAGCCCAACCCATCCCGTCCACGCATGGCACGGAGGTTGTTGTGAGAATCGATCCATTGATCTCACCTTTAACATGGGTCCTATTACAAGGCACCACATGCTACCAACTAAGCCATGGCTTAGTTGGTAGCATATGGTGCCTTGTAATAGGACCTATGTTAAAGGGAGGTGAGGAGTTCGACTCCTACCTTCAACAACCCACATGTGTCGACGTGTGCAGGCGTGCCCGTGTCTGGGTCTGGCACGTGGCGCAGGAGAAGGGTTGGGGGTAGCGGCCCATGGGCCCGGCTGGATCCTGCGGGATGGGCCGTTACATGTAGAATGGAATGTCAGTAAAGGTAAAATGATAATCCCCATTATGATGAGCTTGTGACAATAATAGCTTTTGTTTGCACTTATCGGGTGCCTTGGATCATGAACTGAGACTTTATCATTGAGAAGTAGATTCTCTTAAATGGAAAAAACACCAATAAAAAATTATTGGTTAAGCCAAAATATTTTAATCAAATGGTGGGACAAGTTCAAGTTCAGGAAAGACATGGTCTTATCTCAAGTCTTAACTCAAAAGGAGAAACAAGCTCCAATAGGCATCTCTAAAGGATCTCTTTAAAGACTTGCTTGATCAGAACAGATCCCTGGTTGATGCTCCAGATATGGTGATATGCCAATTATATTCATATAATTGTGCATCATTTTACATGAAATCTTGCATTGTTTAAGAGTTGTTTTGGACTATATGCTGCTTAAAGAGTGTTATGTGCGCATTTCAGGTGCCGGGGCACAAATGGAAGAAAAGCAGCTGAATGGATAGGAAAGAGACAAGAAGTGGAGACAGAGAGAAATTCCGATCGATCGGCCTTAAGGTTCCATCGATCGGACGCCTTTGAAGCTGAATCAAACAGAGCTGAAGTCCGATCGATCGGCCAGAATCGCGAAAGGATTCTGAAGATTTGCAAAATGCCGATCTCGCTCAAAACCCAAATGGTCCCACTCAAAACGGCACAGACTTATTAGACAGAACGACTGAAGAGTTGTTAGGAGTATAAAAGCTTAGAATTTTAGGGTTTTAGTAACTTTTCACTTTTGGAGCAAAACCAAGGGTTTTGGGAACTTCTCTACAGCAGCCATTGGCGCAAGCGCAAGGGGGTTAAGGGGTTTTCCTTCTTTTCTTCTTTAATCTTGTATTTAATGTTTGCTGTTTTGGATCTTGTGCTGTATCCCTTAGTTATGAGGAACTAATCCTCTAACTAAGGGTCCTAATGGAACCCTTCTTTGAAGATTAAAGGAAATTGGTTTATTGTTCTTGAATCTCTTTTTATGATGTTGATTTTCTGTGGATATGCTTATTGCTTTCAAAGGCTTGATCACCATTTGAATGATTTCTAGTCTAGGTTGAGACCGGAAGGATAAACCTAGGGTTGCAAGAGTCCATAGAAAACATAGGTTGTATGAACCATAGGAATATAGGTTCATGACTTATGCAATCATTAATTGATTTCCATTATGCTTAAGGGATTTTTGATATGAAACCGAATGTTAGGAATAACAGGGATTCTATTGAAAATACTTTCAGTGTATCTAGGAAAAGAACATTGGATAGTTTGGGAAATCGATTGTCAACAACTAAATTGAGAAGTGCGAATTGATGAACCAATGGAGTTTAGTCGGATAAGAAGTGGTGACATTAGGAGCCTTAGTGTTTACTTTGCTTGAAAACAAAATTTCTGGTTTGTTGCTTTGTTAATCATTAAATTTGTCATTTACTTAGTACCCTTTTTAAATTACTTGTTTAGCATTAGGTAAAACCAAATCAACGTTTCGCTTGCCATTTTAGTGTGCTAATTGCTTATATTGTCATTGAGTTGAAATTGCCAAAACATCCTTGTGGGACGATACTCTATTCACTCTTTATTACTTGTGCGATTTTGTCCGCTTGCGAATATTTCACAACAAGTTTTTGGCGCCGTTGTCGGGGATTGAGACAATTTTATTGTTGGTGTCAATTTAGGTAATGTTTGTGCTAATTTGGTTTTTAATTTTCTGCAGGAATTCTTTCTCTTGTATGAGCTTAGGAAGACGTGCTCGTAGCTCGGATGTGATTGATTTTGATCCGGAGATTGAGAGAACGTTTCGTATGCTTAGACGGGAACAACATAATAACCAAATCGAAGGCATGGGAGACAATTTGGAGGAAAGAAATGGTGCGGGTGTGTTGTCACCTAAATGTGGCCCAAGGTGATGATGATTTGCAGGTGTGCCAAGGATTATAGTTTCCTACACTAATGAATAAATTGCACCGAATGTAAATATGACTTTTAACTAGACGATTGAGCGAACTATCTTGGGACCTCAATAGCTCTAGGTTCCCCAACTCCACTGAAGTGCGCTTTGTTGAGATTGAGAAATAAAAAATATATAGACACCAAGAACAATTTACACAACGATGGTTGGTATTGAAACTTGATTGAAATTAAATACAAGAGAATTTGACATAGTTTGAGATTGACAAAGATTTGGAAATGTAATTGAAATGCTAGAATGCTAGGAAGCTTGAAAGTTGAACTTGAAATTGCCTTTGGGCTTGAGTAGTTTGTTTGATTGATTGGTTGTGTGTGTCCCGTCTGTCTGTCTACCATCTTTTATACCTGCTGTCTTGCACGAAAATCTCTTCCATAAACTGTAGTTATCCTTCATTTGTGCCATTTTCTGGCAGTTTGAAACCATTACCACCTCTTCATGTCAGTTTTTCCTTAAATCTCTCACAAGCTGCCACCTAGACCACCTTGTGGTAACTGCCACAACTTCTTCCTCTTTTCATGGACCATTCTCAGCGCAACTCTACCTGGCAGTTGCTCATCAAATGGGCCTCTCTTCTTCAATAATATGGGCTTCTGGGCCATAATAATCCAAATCATAATAGGCAGCACAATGGGCCTTGCACATGTTCTAAGCCCATTAGGCCCAACATATTTTTGGTGCCAACAGGGTGCCATTGGTGGAAATGGTTTGAATGAAAGAAATGATAATAGTGGAGGTGCTTATAATGGAAATGGTGGAAATGGAGCCAATGAGGTGGATGGACCCCCAGGGCAAATTGATCCTCGTTCTTTGGAGGAATGTGCTAGACCAACTTGGGATACCACTCCCTCTAGTATCTGGTATCCGCCTATCAACTCTACTCACTTTGAGATCAAGCCGGCTATTATCACCATGATCTCCAACTCCGTTGTGTTCCATGGCTTTCCTCATGAAGAGCCAAATGTGCACATTGCTTCATTCTTGCACATTTACGCTACATTTGATATTCATGCTGCTTCACGTGATGCAATTCTCTTGAGGTTATTTCCATTCTCATTGCGGGACAAAGCTAAGGCATGGTTGATGTCACTTCCTCCAAATTCCATCACTACATGGGATGAGCTTTCGGAGCAATTTCTATCTAAATTTTTCCCTCCGGCGAAAGCGGTTCAAATCCGGAATGATATCATGACATTCTCCCAATTTGATCTTGAGTCTTTCCATGAAGCTTGGGAGCGGTTCAAAGCCATCTTGAGGAGTTGTTCCAATCATGGACTTGCGGAGTGGATTGTTTATCAGGCTTTTTACTCTGGATTGAGTATGTCTACGAGGCAAATGTTAGATGCAGCCGCGGGTGGTTCTTTTATGACTAAATCTCAAAAGGATGCTCGAAATTTGCTTGAGAAGGTTGCTAAGACGAATACTTCTTGGCCTACGGAGAGGCTACCACAAAGGCAAGGTAACCCAAGAGATGCCGATGTGATGTCCGCCTTGGCCGCTATGGCGAAAAAGATTGATTCTTTGACGGTGAATTCTCCTCAAGGAGTGCATGCGGTTCAAGGAATGTCTTTCGTATCTTGTGATTATTGTGGTGCTAGCCATCAAACCGGAGAATGCTTGATTACTAATGCATCTTCTTCTCAAAGCGAGCAAGCTAATGCTATTGGAGGTGGGCACTATAATCGGCCAAGAAATGATCCATATTCAAATTTCTACAATCAGGGATTTAGAAACCATCCAAATTTTTCTTGGAGCAATAATCAAAATGTGCAAAACCCTCCTCCTCAACAAATTCAGCCCCAAGAAAAGAAGAGGACATTGATGAAATGTTTGCTAAGATGGCCGGGAGTATGGATGCATTAGCCAATAACACAAACAACTTCATTAGCAAGACTGATTCTGCATTACAAACTCAAGCATCATTGATTCAGAATCAAGGAGCTTCCATTAGAAATCTTGAGATACAAGTGGGGCAACTAGCTAATGCTTTATCTTCTAGAGAAAAAGGGGGACTTCCTAGCCAAACGAAAGTGAATCCGAAGGGGAAAGATCATTGTTATGCTATTACTCTACGGAATGAGAATCTAGTGAAAACTGCTGCTGATCTAGATGCTGAAAAAAGCGAAAAAACTGAAAGATGAAGAAGTGCAAAAAAATGTAGCTGAGGAGGGACAGAGTAAAAATCCGATCGATCGGATCCCTATTCCAGTTGAAGTTGAAAATGGGACAGAGCCTAAGTCCGATCGATCGGCCCCAATTCCGATCGATCGGACCACTGCAGACCAGACTGAAAATGTTGAAAAAATGCAGAAAAGCAAGGATGTACAATCTCGGTATGCAATTGAAATGGATTGGCCTGATAGTTCATTGCCAGCACCTCCAGTTAAAGCATATGTGCCTCCAATTCCTTTTCCGCAAAGGTTGAAAAACACCAAGAAGGATTCTCAACTCTCAAAATTCCTTGAGGTGTTTAAGAAGTTGCAGATAAACATACCTTTTGCAGAGGCTTTAGAGCAAATGCCTAGCTATGCCAAGTTTATGAAGGAGATTCTTTCTAAGAAGCGGAGGTTGAAGGATTATGAGAGTGTTCAATTGACGGAGGAGTGTAGTGCCATAGTGCAGCAAAAGCTTCCAATTAAGAAGAAAGATCCAGGAAGTTTCACCATTCCTTGCACCATTGGTAGTACGGTGATTGAAAGGGCACTATGTGATTTGGGAGCTAGTATCAATTTGATGCCACTATCAATAGCCAAGCTCATTGGTTTGCATGAAATCAGCCCCACTATAATGTCTCTTGTCATGGTGGATCGATCTGTTAAATATCCCCGTGGTATCATTGATGATGTTCTTGTCAAGGTGGACAAATTGGTGTTTCCAGTGGATTTTGTAATTCTTGATATGGAGGAAGATGTCAATACTCCAATTATTTTGGGAAGACCTTTCTTGCGCACGGGGAGAACTCTTATTGATGTTGAAAAGGGAACTTTGGTGTTGAGGATTGCGGATGAGCAAGTCACATTCAAAGTGCTTGAAACTACCAAGTATCCGGAAGATGGGGAATCTTGTTTTCGTATAGACACGGTGGATCATATAGTAGCACACACTTGTGCCATAACTTCTTGCAAAGATCCTCTTGAGACTTTCTTGGTGAATGAGGATGCTATAGAGTGTGATGATGATGATGTGGTGGAATTCATGAATTGTTTAGAATCTATGAAAGACTCTAAACCAAGAAGGTTCCAGAAATTTGAGCCTCTTGGTGTCTTGCCTTCTAGACCACAACCAAGTATTGTGGAAGCTCCAACACTTACTCTGAAACCTCTCCCATCTCATCTTCAGTATGCTTATTTGGGAAACTCTAATACTTTGCCGGTTATTATCTCTTCGAATTTGAATATGGAGGAAGAGGACAAGCTTTTAAGAGTGTTGAGGGAGCATAAAATGGCTTTGGGGTGGACAATAGCGGATATTCGGGGAATTAGCCCCACTATGTGCATGCATCGTATCTTGATGGAGGAGGAGTACAAGTCTTCGGTGGAACATCAACGCCGACTCAATCCTAATATGAAATAAGTGGTGAAAGCTGAAATTTTAAAGCTTCTTGATGCAGGAATTATTTACCCTATCTCGGATAGTTCTTGGGTAAGTCCGGTGCAAGTTGTTCCCAAAAAGGGTGGAATCATGGTGGTGAAGAATGAGAAGAATGAGTTGATTCCCACCCGGACTACTACCGGTTGGCGAGTTTGCATTGACTATAGAAAGCTCAACAATGCCACTAGGAAGGATCATTTCCCTTTGCCCTTTATTGATCAAATGCTAGAGAGGCTTGTGGGGCATTCTTACTATTGCTTCTTGGATGGTTATTCGGGGTATAATCAAATCCCCATTGCTCCGGAAGATCAAGAAAAGACTACTTTCACTTGTCCTTTTGGTACTTTTGCTTATAAACGGATGCCTTTCGGGTTATACAATGCACCGGCCACCTTTCAACGGTGTATGATGAGTATTTTCAGTGATATGGTGGAGCACACAATTGAGGTATTTATGGATGATTTTTCTGTTTTTGGTTCATCATTTGACTCTTGCTTGACAAATTTATCTATGGTGCTTCAAAGATGTGAAGAGACTAATTTAGTGCTTAATTGGGAGAAATGTCATTTCATGGTGCAAGAAGGGATAGTCTTGGGGCATCGAATTTCTCAAAAGGGCATTGAAGTGGATAGAGCTAAGATTGAACTTATTGAGAAACTCCCTCAACCAACTTCGGTTAAAGAGGTGAGAAGTTTCTTGGGGCATGCGGGATTCTATAGGCGCTTCATCAAAGATTTTTCCAAAATCACAAAGCCTTTATGTGAATTGTTGTTGAAAGATGTGAAGTTTCATTTCACAAAGGAGTGCTTGGAAGCTTATACCACTCTTAAGGAAAGGCTCACTACAGCCCCTATTATCACTTCTCCGGATTGGAACATTCCATTTGAGCTTATGTGTGATGCTAGTGATTATGCTATGGGAGCGGTTCTTAGTCAAAGGAAGAATAAAATTTTGTATGTTATCTACTATGCTAGCTGTACTCTCAATGATGCTCAACTTAATTACACAACAACGGAGAAAGAACTTTTGGCGGTTGTCTTTGCTCTTGACAAGTTTCGATCATACTTGATTGGCTCCAAAGTCATTGTGTATACCGATCATGCAGCCTTGCGGTACTTATTGACGAAAAAGGAAGCCAAGCCAAGGTTGATTCGATGGATTCTTCTTCTACAAGAATTTGATTTGGAAATTCAAGACAAAAAGGGATCCGAGAATGTGGTGGCGGACCATTTGTCTAGATTGTTGGAGGGCCGGGAGGAAGCCACCATTCCTATCAAAGAAACATTTCCGGATGAACAATTGTTTGCTATTCACTCCTCTACAACTCCTTGGTATGCTGATTTTGTAAATTATTTGGCCAAGGAAATCCTTCCTCCGGACTTATCTCACTCACAAAGAAAGAGATTTCTTTATCTTGTTCGGTTCTATTATTGGGAGGAGCCTTTCTTGTGGAAGCAATGTGCGGATCAAATTATTCGTCGGTGTGTTCCGGAGGAAGAGATGGTTAGTATCTTGAGACATTGCCATTCATTTCCATGTGGTGGTCATTTTGGAGGTAACAAGACGGCGGCTAAAGTCTTGCAATCCGGTTTCTATTGGCCTACTTTGTTTAAAGATGCCCATTCATTTGTTCTTGCTTGTGATGAATGTCAACGTACGGGGAACATCTCCAATCGAAATCAAATGCCCTTAACCAATATCCTTGAAGTGGAGCTTTTTGATGTGTGGGGGATAGATTTTATGGGGCCATTCCCCAATTCTTTGGGAAATTACTACATCCTTGTGGCGGTTGACTATGTTTCTAAATGGGTGGAGGCCATGGCGTTGCCCACCAATGATTCCAAAGGGCTGTTTAAGTTTTTGAAGAAGAACATTTTTACAAGATTTGGTACCCCGAGGGCGATTATTAGCGATGGGGGTACCCATTTTTGCAATCGGCAATTCAATTCCTTGCTTGCCAAATATGGAATTACTCACAAGGTGGCCACTCCCTAACATCCTCAAACAAGTGGCCAAGTGGAGATTTCTAATAGAGAGTTGAAGAAAATTCTTGAAAAAACGCTCAATGCCTCAAGGAATGATTGATCTTTGAAGCTAGATGATGCTTTATGGGCTTACCGTACGGCTTTCAAAACTCCTATTGGCATGTCTCCCTTCCGCTTGGTATTTGGGAAAGCTTGTCATCTCCCGGTTGAATTGGAGCACAAAGCCTTTTGGGCTATTAAATTTCTAAATTTTGATATGGCTAGTGCGGGAGAGCAGCGGTTATTGCAATTGAATGAGCTTGATGAAATTCGCCTTGATGCTTATGAGAATGCAAAAATCTATAAGGAGCGGACCAAGAAATGGCATGATAGTCACATTGTTCGGAAGGAGTTCAAAGTTGGGCAACAAGTGCTGTTATTCAATTCAAGACTCCGTCTATTTCCGGGCAAGCTCAAATCAAGATGGTCGGGCCCTTTTCTAGTTACTGCGGTGTTTCCTCATGGCGCCGTTGAGATAAAGCATGGAACCATGGGAACTACATTCAAGGTGAATGGGCAGAGATTGAAGCATTATTATGAAGCCGAATTTTCTTGAGGGAAGGTCACTCTTCCTCCCCAAAATCCACAACAATGAGGAAGCAATAGTCGGGCCATCGACTATAAACTAGGCTCTTGTTGGGAGGCAACCCAACCGGGGTAACTTCATTCCCTATTCTCTTTTTAATTGCTTTATTTTCGTATATATATATGTTTTTTTTGCTTGTTTTGAAAACTGTCTGGGTTGGTCTCGAAGTGTTTTGGTGCAGGATATGCAGTTGTGTGAAAAATGGACAGAGGCTAAAACCGATCGATTAGACTTGGTATCCGATCGATCGGACTAGGTGAGTTAAAGAATGACCCGAGCGCAAATCCGATCGATCGGGGATACAATCCGATCGATCGGACGCGTGGGCCAGGGTTTTTAAAACCGAAGCCCGCGCAGCGCCCTCTCACCTTTCCCTTGTTTCTCTTTTCTCTAGCTCCTCCGCGCAAGTCCGGCAATTTTTCTAGTTCTTCACACCCACTTTTCTTTCCACCCACTTGCCATCATTCTAGTTCTTCATTTCGACCTACACCCACCCCAGGTATGATGATTTCATTCCCTCTTGGTTTTTAATTTGGATAGGTGTTGCCGAACTTGAAATTGTTTTTGGATATATAGAACTTTGTTGGAGCTTGGATGCTGTGGGTGGATAGCATGTGGCTTAGAAGTGTGTGCCTACTTTTGTGTGCTCTTTATCATGCATTATTCTTGAATTTCAAGGGAGGCCATGGTTCTTTTGCCTTCTTTTCTTGCAATGCACTCAATGTGCACACAAAGTGTTCGATAAAATGTCTCAACCATGCTTGAGTGCTTGGAACTATCACGTTTCATTTCTAATATGCTCTAGTGACTTGTGTGATTGTTTTCTTGCCAATTTGAACAGTTCTTTCGCTATTGCAATGTGCCCGCACTTCCGTTCTCATTCTCATGCACAATATGTTTGCTAAAAGGCCTCACCCAACGTTCTTTGTTTGAAATTGCAAACTCACACACGTTTCTTTGTACGCTCGCATCCATAGTCCCATTATATACAAATATATCATATTGGGTTGTGCATTGAGTGATTTTGGTGTTTATTTTCCAATTATTGATTTTTGCGCAAAAAATGCTAATGCGTGTGGTATTGGGTGAGGTTATGTCTTCAACATTTTAAGTGCGGAGTTTATTTGAATGCTATTACTATTTTGGAATGAGTGCATGAGGGAGCTTGAGTATGCTAAATGTGTCGGACCTTGTTGTCTTTGTGTTTTCTACCCCACCACCATCACCCAAGAGAGCGCGGGGCACTAAGAAGAAAACTCTGGCACCTCCGCGTCCACGGCCTTCGGAGGATAACTTTGCTTCTGCCCGTATTGAGCCAGATTGGAGGATCGATATTGTTATCATGATCCAGCAGTTGAACTTGTGGGCCAGGAATTATTTACACCGCGCCCGGTTGGATTTCTTATGGGACTCCGACCCTATCGCCATTGATATTTATCCCACCTTGGTCCGTGCATTCTACCACACTTTGCGCACGGTTGATCCCGCCGAGGGCGAAGACGGTCCCGCGCGCTACACTGTGAGAGTACCCAAGACCGATAGAAGAGCAGTTTCCTATACATTCACCACTGTCGATATTTGTGATGCTCTTGGCTATCCAGCTTCTTATTCAGAGGATCTTCCAATCGGCCCTCCGGTAGAGGTGGACCACACCACCATGTTCCACACATTGGTTCCCGATCCAGCAGTCCGACAAAAGAATAGACAGGCTGCAACGAGGGGTTCCATACCCCCTCGTCTCTGGATTATTGACAGTATAGTGAAGAAGAATTTATGGCTCCATGGCCATAAATCTGAGAGGCGTGGCCCAGCCTTGGAGTTACTTTATTTCTTCCATCAGGAGTGTTGGTTTGATATCGGATATTATTTTGTGCGCGCCATGCTGCAATGCACGACGGAGGTGCGTGAGGGGAAGAAGATGCGGCTGTTCTTTCCCCGGTTAATCACTCGTTTGCTCCGCCATTTGGGCCACCAGCTGCCCCCACCGGTGATGCTGACCCCTTTCTTGCTAAGCTTTCCAAAGCCGACTGGAATCTGCGCACCAGCCACCTTCCTCCCGCTGATGATTCTGATGTTGAGCCAGTGGATTCCAGTGGCCCGGCCAGTCCTGCTGATCCCCCACTTGTTCGCTCTACTGAGGAGCGCTTGGAGGCCATTGAGTTATTTCAGATAGAGACCCGTGACCAGCTGGCTGCTATTCGTGCTCAGCAGTCGGAGATGATAGATCTTTTGCGCCAGCTGTCCATGCAGTCTTCTTCAGCCCCAACTGCTCCTGCACCTGCTTCTACTGATCCTTCCAGAGATCCTCTTCCATCCAGGCGCTGTTCTTTCTGAGATCACCCAGGTTGTTTTGTTCCTCTCTTCCCACTGTGTAGTCATAGTTTGAAACACTGAGGACAGTGTTCACATCAAGTGTGGGGGTGGGAAGGAAACTTTTTATTAGATTATGTTTACCTTTTATTGTGTTTTCTCTTTGTTTGGATCTTTTGAATTTTATGGTAGTGTAATTTTTCTTTTAAGCTTTTAGTGTTGCTTTCCCCTTCTATGATGCTTACTATTGATGTGTTCATTGCATTGGAGATGAATTGATGAATTGTGGCTTAGAAATTGATACTTTGCTTTTCAAAAACTTGTGGCCAAAGGATCAAATTGAAAACTTTTCGGTAGTGAACATTCATTACTTAGCAAATTGTGGAGACTTGAACCAATGTGAGTTTTGAGCCATTCGTTTCTCAATGAGTGATATAAATCAACTCTATTGTTTTTATTCTGCTCACTATAATATTTGCTTGATCTCATTATTTTTCATCATGGTCGCTTGCTAAGTACTCATTACATGACATTACATTACATCCAAATCACTTTCATGTGGGAAATTCAATAGTGTTCTTGAAAAAGATGAGAGTAAGGCCATTTTTTGGATCTATAAATACCTTTCTCATCATATCTTATACATGCTATCCTTTGCACCCTTTTTGAAGCCAAACACTAACCTTTTATTCATAGCCAATTTCCCTGCTTCTTATTGTGGAGAAAGAATTATTTATGTTAAATGAGAAATTGGGATGATATATGCTGAATTTCTTTTGGTCATTGAGGGAGTGTGGATGTATGTTATAGTTTTCTTTTGGAAGAAGTGTGGGGGGTATTAACTGATAGAAAAGTGGAAAAAGGAGCATGCAATTGGTTTGTTCTTCTAAAAAAAAAACAAAAAAAAAGAAGAAAAAAACCAATTGCATTTGCATGTGACTCTATATTTTTGAATTAATTGTGAAGGAAAAGGAATGATGGAAGAATGGAAAGATAGTGAAGTATGGGGAAAAGTTGAATGACATTTCTTTATATAATGGTTCTCCACTTATTCAAAATTCCATACCCTTTGCCCTTCTCATCTAGCCTTTACCCTACATTACAAGCTTAAAAAGTCCCACTTGATTTTGAGAATACTTTGGATTTGAACACAAGTTGTGAATGAGGATGTTGGTCAATTGCTTGGTTAAGTGACATCCATTCATGAGATCATTTCATTTGTTTCTTAAGCTTTCATTGCAATGTTGCTTGTGGAAATTCTGAGTTCTTGTTTACAATATTCCGCCCACATGCACTTGAGAGAAACACTTAGCCACTTCAGTGTGATTTTGCTTGTGAGTGAATATCTGTGAGGCTTGAAGTTGAAGCTAAGAGCTTTGTAATGTGCTGTGTTTTCTGCTGGAGTTTGATTTATGATCCTAAGGCTGCTTGACATTTTATAAAAGATTACTGAGCTACAATTTTGTTGATGATTCTCCTTTGTCTTTGAGCTACTTTCAGTCCTGAGATTGTGGGAAAGTTTTAAAATTCCTTTCATTCTTGATTCTAGAGTTACTCGAGGACGAGCAAAGATTAAGTGTGGGGGTGTTTGATATGCCAATTATATTCATATAATTGTGCATCATTTTACATGAAATCTTGCATTGTTTAAGAGTTGTTTTGGACTATATGCTGCTTAAAGAGTGTTATGTGCGCATTTCAGGTGCCGGGGCACAAATGGAAGAAAAGTAGCTGAATGGATAGGAAAGAGACAAGAAGTGGAGACATAGATAAATTTTGATCGATCGGCCTTATGGTCCGATCAATCGGACGCCTTTGAAGCTGAATCAGACAGAGCTGAAGTCCGATCGATCGGACCTCTGTCCGATCGATCGGCCAGAATCGTGAAAGGATTCTGAAGATTTGCAAAATGCCGATCTCGCTCTAAACCCAAATGGTCCCACTCAAAACGGCACAGATGTCCGATCGATCGGTCAGAATCGTGAAAGGATTCTGAAGATTTGTAAAACGCCGATCTCGCTCTAAACCCAAATGGTCCCACTCAAAACGGCACAGACTTATTAGACAGAACGACTGAAGAGTTGTTAGGAGTATAAAAGCTTAGAATTTTAGGGTTTTAGTAACTTTTCACTTTTGGAGCAAAACCAAGGGTTTTGGGAACTTCTCTACAGCAGCCATTGGCGCAAGCGCAAGGGGGTTAAGGGGTTTTCCTTCTTTTCTTCTTTAATCTTGTATTTAATGTTTGTTGTTTTGGATCTTGTGTTGTATCCCTTAGTTATGAGGAACTAATCCTCTAACTAAGGGTCCTAATGGAACCCTTCTTTGAAGATTAAAGGAAATTGGTTTATTGTTCTTGAATCTCTTTTTATGATGTTGATTTTCTGTGGATATGCTTATTGCTTTCAAATGCTTGATCACCATTTGAATGATTTCTAGTCTAGGTTGAGACCGGAAGGATAAACCTAGGGTTGCAAGAGTCCATAGAAAACATAGGTTGTATGAACCATAGGAATATAGGTTCATGACTTATGCAATCATTAATTGATTTCCATTATGCTTAAGGGATTTTTGATATGAAACCGAATGTTAGGAATAACAGGGATTCTATTGAAAATACTTTCAGTGTATCTAGGAATAGAACATTGGATAGTTTGGGAAATCGATTGTCAACAACTAAATTGAGAAGTGAGAATTGATGAACCAATGAAGTTTAGTCGGATAAGAAGTGGTGACATTAGGAGCCTTAGTGTTTACTTTGTTTGAAAACAAAATTTCTGGTTTGTTGCTTTGTTAATCATTAAATTTGTCATTTACTTAGTACCATTTTTAAATTACTTGTTTAGCATTAGGTAAAACCAAATCAATGTTTCGCTTTCCATTTTAGTGTGCTAATTGCTTATATTGTCATTGAGTTGAAATTGCCAAAACATCCTTGTGGGAAGAAACTCTATTCACTCTTTATTACTTGTGCGATTTTGTCCGCTTGCGAATATTTCACAACATATGGTTAGAACCCAAATGAAGATTTCAAGAGGAGGTCTCTAACTGACATCAAGATTGAGATTAACCGGGTGCCCAAGAAGAAGAATCTGATCGATGCTATGGAGAACGCTGATATGTTAAGAGCAAGTGGGAGAACAACTCTTGGGGTAGGAAGCTCATTGTTCAGAAGAGAATGGCATCTCTTAATGACTTCGATAGATTTAAAATTATGTTGGCCAAGATCAAGAGGTCTGGATTGGTGAAGCAAGAACTTACTCATTTTTCTTGTTTAATTTAGAGAGACCATCAATCTGAGAATTTAGCAAAAATGAGATTTTGCAACCTTTTTTAATGTGACCTATACTAAGTCATGTGGTTCTTGCACTTCAACTTTATGTGGTGGTGATGGCCTTTTAGCATTTATTTTCTGATATTCTTATTCCTCTTCAAATTGATTATTCAGCTTTGAAGCCCTAAAAAAATAAAAAGTTTTCCTTTAGATTGAATTTATTAATGTTGGGAATTTTACCCTCTCTAGTAATGACATTTTGAGTGCTCAAGCATTATGTGATAATTGATTATTTCAGTTTAATTACACCCTATGTACAGATTTTCAATCTCCCCAAGAACGGTTATGCATATGATCGATCTTCTTGTGGTAGATGTTCAAACCCCCTACAACGCCATCATTGGCAGACCGTTATTGTACAAGGTTCGGGCAGTGGTCTCTACATACCACCTCAAAATGAAGTTTCCAACTTCTAATGGGGTAGGAGAAGTGAGTGGGGATCAGAAGTTAGCTCGCATGATGTACTATACTGACTTGAAAGATAGGAAGAAGACCTCCATATCAGTGGGAAGCTTAGATGTTAGAGAGGAAGAGAAGATACTAAAGCCCACTCCAGCTGAAGCGCTTCTTCCCATAACCGCGGAAGAAGGAACTGAAAAGAGACTATTCTTAGGGTCTCAGTTAAATAAAAAGTTAGCTGAGGAGGTAACCAAGCTTCTCCTCTCTAACATTAAGAACTTCGCATGGAGTGCACACGAGATGCCAGGAATTAGTAGGGAGATTATCTCCCACAGTTTGAGCATCATACCAGGGACTAAACCGGTGAAGCAGAAGAAGCATAACTTCGCCTTAGAGAGACAAATTGCTATCAAGGAAGAAGTGGGGAAGTTACTTGAAGCTGGCTTCATCCGAGAGGTGCAGTACCCAGATTGGTTGGCCAATGTGGTCATGGTGAAGAAGGCGAATGGAAAGTGGCGTATGTGCGTTGATTTCACAGATTTAAACAAGGTCTGTCCCAAGCACAGCTATCCTTTTCCCAAGATGATCAATTAGTGGATGCAACTTCGGGACAGGAACTCCTTAGCTTCTTGGATGCTTATTCGGGGTACAACCAAATCAAGATAAACCCAAAAGATGAGGAGAGTACCTCATTCATAACTCCAGAAGGGACATATTGCTATAAAGTTATGCCTTTTGGACTTAAGAATGCTGGTGCCACTTATCAGAGGTTGGTAAATCATGTCTTGGCTGATCAAATAGGGAAAACAATAGAAGCATATGTAGACGACATGGTTGTGAAGAGTAAAAGGGCTGAAGATCATCCTTCAGATCTTCAGAAAGTCTTCAACACTTTGGCAAAATTTCAAATGAAATTGAACCCAGACAAATGCGCATTTGGAGTAAGCTCCGGAAAATTCCTTGGCTTCCTTGTCACTAGTAGAGGAATCGAAGCGAACCCAGAGAAGGTAGAAGCCATACTTCAGATGGAGCCTCCAAAGTCTCCGAAGGAGGTCCAGAGATTAACTGGAAGAGCAGCAGCACTTGGGCGATTCCTTGCTAGGTCAGGAGACAGGTGTAGACCTTTCTTCCAAGCTTTAAAAAAGGCCAAGGAGTTTCAATGGACTGAAGAATGTCAGAAGGCATTTGAGGATTTGAAAAAATACCTCGGACGTCCTCCCCTACTAACATGTCCAAAAGAAGGAGAGGTATTGTACTTGTACCTTGCTACGACAGATCATGCAGTAAGTGCAGTCCTTCTCCGGGAAGAAGATAAAATGCAGAAACCGGTATATTATGTCAGTGAGGTCATGATTGATGCTGAAACTCGTTATACTGAAGCAGAAAAGTTTGCTTTAGCATTGGTTACTGCTGCTCGAAAACTGAGACCCTACTTCCAAGCCCATACGATAGTGGTTCTTACTGACCAACCATTGAAGAACATTCTTCAGAAGCCGGATACATCAAGAAGATTGATAAAATGGTCCATAGAGTTGAGTGAATTCGACATTCAGTACAAACCAAGATAGGCGATTAAGGCTCAAGCCTTGGCAGATTTTGTTGTTGAATGTCTCCAACCAACCTTAGTTACACCGACCGAAGATGACTACCCTCAGTGGAACCTTTTCGTTGATGGATCGTCTAATCAAGAGGGTAGCGGAGCTGGAGTACTCCTCTTCGGTCCGGGGGGCATATGTATTGAGCATGCTCTTCATTTTCACTTTAAAGCGTGAAATAATGAAGCAGAATACGAAGCAGTACTAGCTGGATTGAGATTGGCCGTCGAACTCGAAGTCAAAAATTTAATAATCAACAGTGACTCTCAGCTAGTGACTGAACAAATGAAGGGAGACTATGAGGCGAGAGGACTAAACATGGTCAAGTACTTAGCTGCGGTCAAGAAATTACTGGCCAAGATTCCCAAGGTAGAGATCAATCGAATACCTAGGGAGGAAAATGCAAAAGCAGATGTCCTTGCTCGATTAGCTTCAGCCTGATCAGCCAAAGGGCCTACTTCGGTCAAAATTGAAGTACTTCCTCAGCCGAGTATTTCGGCTGAACTAGAAGTTGCTCCGGTTGAAGCTGAACCAAGCTGGAAGGACCCGATCAGAGAATTCCTACTTGAAGGGAAACTTCCTGAAGATAGGAATGAAGCGAAGAGTCTCCGGAAAAGGGCAGCAAGATATACTTTGATTGACGGAGAGTTATACAGAAGGTCCTTCACACTTCCATACCTGCGATGTTTGGCACCTAGAGAAGCTGATTATGTTTTAAGGGAAGTGCATGAAGGAATTTGTGGAAGTCATATAGGAGGAAGAACACTGAGCTATCAAGTGCTACGTTGTGGATACTACTGGCCTACGATGGTGTCAGATGCCAAAAAACTTGTTCAAAAATGTGATAAGTGTCAAAGGCATTCTAACATACCCCATCTTCCTCCTAGTCAGATGGTGCCTGTTCAGAGTCCTTGTCCATTTGCTCAGTGGGGTATGGATCTTCTTGGTCCATTCCCACCAGCATTGGGTCAAAGGACATATCTGATAGTAGTCGTGGACTACTTAACTAAGTGGGTAGAAGTGGAGCCACTTGCAACTATTTCTGAGAATAAGGTAATAGACTTCATCTGGAGAACCATTGTCTGTAGATATGGGATACCAAGAGCCCTTATTGTTGATAACGGCAGACAATTTGTCGGAGGAAAGATGAAGAAGCTATGTGAAGACTTGGGGGTTGATCTCAGAGTCACTTCGGTCAGCCACCCACAAGCTAATGGGCAAGCCGAAGTGACAAACCGAGTGATCCTCCAAGGTTTGAAGACAAGACTAGATAGTGCCAAAGGAAGATGGGTAGAAGAACTACCTAGTGTGCTATGGTCCTACCGAACCACAACACGGACTTCTACTGGAGAAACACCCTTCTCCCTGGCATTTGGCTCCGAAGCCATGATACCTATAGAAATTGGAATCCCAACTACAAGGATCATTAACTTCAATATCCAGGAAAATAATGAAGCACTTCTGAATAATTTAGACCTGGTGGAGGAAGTTAGAGAAGAGGCTCGAATCAGAACTGCTGCGTATAAGCAGAGGACTACCCGATACTACAACCGTAGGGTCAAAGAAAGAAAATTCACCCCAGGGGACCTGGTCTTAAGAAAGAAGGAGGCTGCAGGAAAGCACCCCAGAAAGTTAGGGGAGACGTGGGATGGACCTTACAAAGTAATTGAAGCATTCAAGGAAGGAACATACCGAATTGAAGACCCAGAAAATCATGGGAAGAAGATGCGTCCTTGGAATGCTGACAATCTACGTAGATATTTTATTTAGTTGAACAATAATTTTTAAAGAGTTGTTATTTTTTCATTAGTTCAATAAAACAACAGTTCAGAAGTTGTCACAATCAATCCTCCCATTAGACTCTTCGGTTCAATCCGGCCACTTCGGCCCAAATGCTTAGAAAAAATTCTAAGTCCAAAAATAGGCCACTTCGGCCCAATTAGACCCTTCGGTCCAAATAGGCCACTTCGGTCCCAAAGCTTAGAAAAATTTCTAAGTCTTAAAATAGACCCTTCGATCCAATCAGGCCACTTCGGCCCAAAAGTTTAGAAAAAATTTCTAAGTCTCAAAAATAGGCCACTTCGGCCCAATTAGACCCTTCAGTCCAAATAGGCCACTTCGGTCCCAAAGCTTAGAAAAATTTTCTAAGTCTCAAAGATAGGCCCCTTCGGCCATTAGACCCTTCGGTCCAATATGGCCACTTCGGCCAAAGCGGATGCTTCAGCCGAAGAGGTTTCAAAATTGTTCAGAGAATGAAGGAAGCCAACTTCAGTCAAAAAGAAAAGCGCTTCAGCAAAAGAGCGAACTTGGGGTAGAAGTCCCCACTTCAATCACAAATTAATTCAGAATTAAAAGATCAACAAAATATGGAAATATCATTCTGAAATAATGCAAATTTGTTCATACATTGTCCAAAAAAAAAAAAAACTAAACTAAACAAGTTTGGACGGAGGGTTCAGCTAAGTCTCTGGCATCTCTTGTTGGTTAGCTTCTGGCTGGACAAGTTTAGAAGGTTCTAGAGGAGGAACATCTTCTGGAGTAAAAGGACGAACATCACCTTGCTCAGTTGATTGAATTGGAGAATCACCTTCAGTAGGGATGATATGAGGAGGATCTTCATCTGAAGTGACTGCGGTAAGGTCAACAGTTGAAGGAAGTTCATCCCCATCCTCGAAATCTTCTTCAGAATTCTCCTCATCTTCAGCCTGGCGATGAACTTCATCCTCAGCCCTAGCAAGTTCAGCGTATATTTCCTCTTTGGACTCCTCCAATCCATCCTTTCCAACCAAAACTGGACAAAGCTTGTCAAGAACACTTGGATCCTGTCCAGCCTCAATTAGAGCTTTCCTGGCCATCTTGAAGGCACCTCGACCACCGAAGTAGCCTTCTTGACGAAGAGTCAATTTGAACTCTTCTGAAGCTTTGTATTCTTGAACCTCCAGGGCTTTGCCTTCGGCAATGGCCTTCACTCTTTCAATTTCAGTAGCTTGTGAAAGCCTAGTGACCTCAGCTTCGAGCCTCGATTTCTCCTTACGGTATTTGAGCTCCTTGGCGTTAGCAGCATTTAGAGCTTCGGTCCTCTCCGTTAGTTCGGCCCGAAATGTCTCTAGCTCGGCTTCAGCCTTCGCCTTCGCCGAGGCAACTGCTTCGGCCCTTTCAATTGCCGTTGTTTCGTTGTGAGCCATGTTCGCTATGCCTCCAGGAAGTGTAGCAAGAACAGAGACAACCTACATAAGCATGATAGACTTCAGTACTTCGGGACCAATTTCATCAGTAAAAAATAACTCAAGTTAAAAAATCAGAACCGAAGTTAAGTAAAGTTGTTGTACCTTCATGGCAACAACGTTTAGCTCTAACACTTTGTCTGATAAGGCAAGTGCTTCATATCTGCTGAAGTCAGTAGGAGTTGGTGCCTTCGCGACCATCCTACCCGCGATAATCGGGTTATTGGCCGAGTCACTCACCAGAACATCCCAGTTCGGTGTATGAATGGTGAGATCCTCAATATCCATCCTTCGGGGTGGTTGGGTCACTGGAAGAGGGATGTTGGTGAAATCTGGGGTTCGGGAAGGGTTTGGGCCCAGCTGTGTTACCCTTACCAAAGAACGGACTGTAGTTGGGGCGTTGAGAGCGTTAGCTGCAGCCGAAGTCTCTCCCGTGGTATTCTTCCTTGAACGTTTTGGGTTCGGCTTCCTTCGGTTTCACTTACCAATGACGTGCTTCTTGCCTTTTGAAGCCCCAGCACTGAACATGTTCACATAGTCTTCCATGCTCGCCATATCTGCAAAAAAGGATGACCGAACTTATTAGTAAAGACAATATAGACGAGCGAATTTTTTTAAGTCTAAAAGAACCAACTGTAGCACACCTCTCTGGAGAATAACCGAAGAATATGCATAAGCCGAATCAATTCTACTGAATGATAGAGGGACCGAAGGATTGGGAGGAAGGTAAGACTTCAATCGATCTAACAGTTCTCTATCAGTCTCAAGCCTGAGTTCAAGGGGATTATTGAACTGAAAAACGTGAGGAATACCGAAGGTTGTTCGGAACAGAAGGTTCTCTCCGGGATGAAGGGGGGCCTTCACGAAGAAGTAACCCTTCTTCCAATCCTTAATGGAAGCTTGGTAGTGAGGGGCTTCAATTGGAGGCCGAAATTGAAAGTAGTACAGCCCGACCTCCCTACCATGCCGACTTAGTCTAAGGACGTGTTGAATGATAAAAGAATTGAAGGGTACTTTGTACTTGGCACAAAGGTTGATAACGGTATTAAGGAAGAACCAAGAGTTGGTGTTAGAAGGGTTGGACAAATACCGAAGATACGGAAAAAACTGGTCAGTGCAGGGGGATAAGGAATCCTTGCACCATATTTTAGAGAGTGGAGCGAGACGGCGAACTCCCCTTCCCTGGGATGAAGGGGGTGTTCGTCTGGAAGGATACGATGGCATGGCCATGGGATACCGTACTCTCTCCTAATATTGGACACCCCATGATCATCTAATCCCGAACCAGATAGACAGGTCGGTTTGGAATCAACCTCGTCTCCCCCCTCTTGTTGATTAGGAGGAATCTCGTTTGAAGCAGCAACTTCTGGTTGAGTCGACAGAAGTACCGAGGCCTCAATAAGACCAGTCTGAGGTGAGTCAATAATGTTCACCTCAGAGTCGGATGCAGTCTGCTCACTCGAAGTAGAAGAAGAAGATGTAGCCCCTGACGAAGAGGACGAGGTGGAGGAACTTAAAGACATCACTTTAAAATGATAAGGAAGAAGGGACTGACCTGATGGATGTTGAGGGACTGGAAAGGAGTATGTTCAGTTGAATGAAGAGAGGCTTCGGTCTGTCAGTCAGATGGAAAACTCTTTAACAGTAAAAAGGACGAGTAAAAATCGAAGAGAATAACAAATCTCGTATTTATATAAGGTGACGGATCCGATCTAATGGACAGAAGTTTGTGACGCTTCCTATCCTTCGATCTCATCCGCAAAGATGAACCGACGTATAAATATTATTACACTCATACCCAGTTTATCATTAAGATGCCTTGGTACAAGTGTAGGGGGCAACTGGTATTCCTAAAATAACCCTCGTAATAGGAGAAGACCACGTGGCGGAAAGAATGCCAGCAAGGCCGTTGATAAAGAAGAATTGAAGGGTGTACTTCGGTTCTTAGCCGAAGTATACACTTCGGTACTACAAGGAATAAGTCACTTCGGCTCAACCGAAGTGTCCATCTCGATACATGACGGAAGGGGCTACTTCAGTAAACAAGGTTTAGCTACAGAAGAGTCCTACTCCCCTTTGGAAAGGGATACGGATGGAATTTACCATCCGACAAACCCTCTGGAAAACCAATGAGAGAGAGTCTGACTCATATTACAACTCAAACACTTCAAACTCATATAAAAGGGGAACCTCTGCCCTCAGGTAGATCATCTAACTCTTACATTCTGAAATACTTACTGAGCAAGAGGCAACGCTCGAAGCAACGAGCCATCCTCCCAAGTTTAGTACTGTACTGACTTGAGCGTCGGAGAGGCCCCCCCGAGTACACCCTCGGGGCCCTACCGAAGCTTACGTTTGCTTCCAGTGCAGGAAGGAAGGAGGAGATCACGTACCAGCAAAGGAGAAATTAGTTATTCCAGCTCAGTCTGACTTGGCTGATTTGTCTGATAGGGTGGACCTGTTTCAGACATCATCACTAAGTTTTTCGATTTCCAAAAATAATTCGAAGAAAAACAAACGTTAATCTCATTTTTTTAATACAAGAATAATTTATTAGGAATAAATATTAATCAAGATGAGAAAAAGAATGAGTATAAATGGTACTCACGTAAATTTATTTATTTTTTTAAAAAGAGCACAATACAATAGTACTTTGATAGATTGCTGGCAATGGGTAGGGGATATCGAACACTTTAGGCATTTTTAAAAAAACAATATACATAATAAAAGCCTTATATTAATTAATCATTTTTAGGTATTTTCAAATAGTTTGGTGGTTCAAAACCATTTTAGCAAGTGAAGTGAGCTTGCATAGAGATCAATGAAGGAACCTTTCACATCTTCGAAGAAGACCCAATGTGTTAAAACTTAAAAGACATACCCTTTTCAAGTCATCGAATTGCCAAAAGCTTCTCTTTAGTCTTTACATTCCCAAATCCCAATATATATATATATATATATATATATATATGCTTCTTCCATTTTAAAACTCGGACTGTGTGTAGGGGAGAGCAAGCATAAAGACCACAATTTCAGTGACAGGTAAAGTAAAACCAATCTCAGTACTTCAACGGTTTTATATATGTGTTTTTTGTATGCAATGTGTTAAACACTTAAACGAAATCTCCTGCTTGGGTTCAGATGAAGAGTATCCCTCTTGAAACAATGGAAGCAATGAGCAAACAAGTAACGGTTTACAGCTCTGACTGTGAAGGTGACTCGCTTTCAGTGGTGGTTAACCAGCCACAACAAGAAGTGGCGATTGATGCACCCATTGTTGCTTCCTGCAATAATCGCATCAGGCCTCTGCTTGATGCCGTTGATAAGCTCAGGCACCTTATGGTCATGAAGGAAGGAATACAATTACCCACCATTGTTGTAGTTGGCGACCAATCTTCTGGAAAATCTAGTGTTCTCGAGTCTCTGGCAGGAATCAATCTCCCTCGTGGACAAGGTATCTGCACCAGGGTACCTCTTGTGATGAGGCTCCAACATCAACAGATTCCAGAGCCAGAGCTTTACTTGGAGTTCAATGGCAAAACAGTCCAAACTAATGAGTCCGGGATTTCTGAAGCGATTAATCTCGCAACCGATGAGATTGCTGGCAATGGGAAGGGGGTATCAAACACTCCTCTGACATTGGTGGTAAAAAAGCTTGGTGTTCCAGACCTTACAATGGTTGATCTTCCTGGGATTACTAGAGTGCCTGTTCATGGCCAACCTGAGAACATTTATGAGCAGATTGCCGGGATGATCATGGAGTACATTAAGCCTGATGAGAGTATCATCCTCAATGTTTTGTCTGCAACTGTTGATTTCTCTATATGTGAATCGATTAGGATGTCGCAACAAGTGGATAAGAAAGGGGACAGGACTCCTGCTGTTGTCACAAAGGTCGATAAGGCGCCTGAAGGGTTACTCGAGAAGGTGACTGCTGACGATGTGAATGTAGGGCTTGGCTATGTTTGTGTCAGGAATCGTATTGGCGATGAGACCTACGAGGAAGCAAGAAGGAAGGAAGCTGCTGATATGAACTGAAAAGGGTTTTACTATTGAGCAAGGCAATACAGATCCAAAATAGAGAAATTAGGGGAAGAAACAGAGACTATCTCTCAACATCACACATTACACACCTTTCCCAAACCTCCTAGATAACTATTTATTCATAGCTAGTTTAATCACAGCCCTACACGTAGTCCCTTAGATGGTTAGGCCTATTCCTTTCACGAACCATCTTTCTCCTCCTTCCATCAATATCAGCGATCCCTTTTGATTCTGCTGTAGGAATGTCCACGTCATCATTTCCAGCTATTGCTTCCAGAACCTTCCCCGTATTATCTGGCCTCATGACAATACTCCCCTGGTCAGTGAGAACCTTGTCCTCAAGGTTCAAGTTAGGAAATTGCTTAGACACAAGGGCCAAATCTTCCCAAGTAGCATCTTCCTGCAGCAAATTCTCCCACTGCACCAAAACCTGCGGTATTAACTGTCCTTGGCGTACAACTTCTCTCTGACTGAGTATGGCAATTGGTTTCACAACTGGCCCCGAAGGTACTGTCAACAATGGAAGTGGAATAGACTGCTGCTCTGGGTTTCCCACACATCGTTTAAGAACAGAAACATGGAAGACCGGATGGATTTTAGCTGACACCGGCAATTCCAAACGATAGGCCACTGCCCCAACCTTTTGAATGATAGGAAAAGGACCAAAATATCGAGGACCCAACTTCTGGTCACGGCGCAACCGCAGTGACAGCTGACGATATGGTTGAAGCCGAATAAAAACCAAATCGCCTACTTCAAACTGAACCTCACGCCGATGCTGGTCAGCTTGATTTTTCATGCGAAGTTGCGCGCGCTGCAAATTAGTTTTTAGAAGACGCAACAATTCATCTCGTGTGATAAGTTCATGATCAACAGCGTCACAGGTTGTGGAACCTGGAAAATACTTCTGAATTAGAGGTGGCAGTCGACCATAGAGGGCTTGAAACGGCGTCATACCTGAAGCAGTATGGTAAGCCGTGTTGTATGAATACTCTGCCCATGGTAGAAATTTAAGCCAATGCGCCGGGTTGTCTTGTACAAAACAGCGAAGATACATTTCTAAGCAACGATTTAAAACCTCTGTTTGGCCATCCGTTTGCGGATGATAAGCACTGCTCATATTCAGCTTTGTGCCTTGTAATTTGAAAACTTCTTGCCAAAATGTACTCAAAAATAGTGGATCCCGATCAGTAACAATTGAACGTGGAAGTCCATGCAGTTTAATGATGTCCCTAACAAAAACAGCGGCTACCATAGTGCTAGTATAATGACTGGGTAATGGGCAAAAATGGGCGTATTTGGTTAATCTGTCAATCACCACAAGCAAGGCTGTTTTGCCCCCTGAAGCAGGTAACCCAACCACAAAGTCCATGGATATATCTTCCCACACTTGCTCCGGTATGGGCAACGGTTGCAACAATCCGGCCGGCGATAGTTGAGAAATTTTCATTTGCTGGCAAATCAAACATTCAGTGACGAACTTGTGAACATCTTTCTTCATTAAAGGCCAATAAAAATTAGACGCTAGCCTTTTATAAGTTCGTAGAACACCAGCGTGTCCGCCCACTGGGGTTGAATGAAATTCCTCAATTAATTGTTGTCTCAATTGTGAAGTAGCAGACAACACAATCCGGTGTTTGAAATAAATCAGACCTTGCCGAATCAAATAATGAGGGACCGAACCTGGATCAATGAGGATTTTGTGACTTAGTGTGACCAAATCCTCAGCCGCTGAAGTTTCTTGCACTAATAAGGGTAGCAAATCAATCTGGGGAGTTGATAGAGCAGAGAAACTAGCTACCTCCCACTGCTGTCTTGATAGAGAATCAGCAACAATATTATCCTTACCTGGACGATATTGAATATCAAAACTATACCCCAAAAGCTTGGTCATCCACCGTTGTTGTTCTGGGGTTTGAATAGTCTGGTCCAGTAATTCCTTCAAACTCCTCTGATCTGTCTTAATAACAAATCGTCCTCCTAACAAATACTGTCTCCATTTGGCAACGGCATTTGTGATTGCAAACATTTCGCGGTGATAGACAGATGCTGCCTGCATTCGAGGAGATAATTTGGCACTATAAAAAGCAATAGGATGCCCTGCCTGGGTTAATACAGCCCCAATGCCCGTGCCGGATGCGTCACTTTCCACCACAAATGGCAAGCTAAAATTGGGCAATTTCAAGATCGGGGCTGATGTCAAGGCTGTTTTCAAGAGTTGAAAAGCTGCTTGCGTCTTGTCCGTCCATACAAAAGCATCCTTATGGAGAAGGTCAGTTAAAGGGGCAGCAACCATAGCATATCCTTTAACAAAACGGCGATAGTATCCCGTAAGTCCCAAAAAACCACGTAAAGCTTTAATGGTTGTGGGAGGAGGCCACTTTTCGACCGCTGAAACTTTTGCTGGGTCCATTTGCACTCCCTGACCCGACACAATATGGCCAAGATATTCCACTGAGGTCTGACCGAATGTACATTTACTGCGTTTAGCCACAAATTGATTAACTTGCAACACCTGAAAAGTATCAGCCAAATGTTGTAAATGATCAGCCCAAGACTTACTATACACCAAAATGTCATCAAAGAAAACCAAGATAAATTGACGAAGGAAGGGCCGAAATATAGAATTCATTGTAGCTTGGAAGGTGGAGGGAGCATTGGTGAGGCCAAACGGCATCACAAGATACTCATAATGCCCCTCATGAGTGCGAAAAGCAGTCTTTGTGATATCCTCTGATCGAACTCGAATTTGATGGTAGCCGGCTAGCAAATCCAGCTTAGAAAAAAACACCGCACCATTTAATTCATCCAATAATTCATCCACAGTAGGAATAGGAAAACGATCCCGCACCGTGATGGCATTCAAAGCTCGATAATCAGTACAAAATCGCCATGCCCCATCTTTTTTTTTGACAAGTAAGACGGGAGAGGAGAATGGGCTAGTACTTGGACGAATAATTCCTTCCCGTAGCATTTCTTGAACCAGCCGTTCAATTTCCGATTTTTGGAAATAAGGATAGCGATATGGTTTTACATTGACTGGATTTGCTTGTGGTAAAAGGTGTATGGCATGATCAGTTGACCGAACTGGTGGTAGCCCTTGTGGTTTCTGAAAGATAGACTGATATCGTGCCAGTAATCCACTCAACTGGGGTTCTGTCACTTCCTCCCCACCTTGAGCTGAGTGAAATTCCATGGTTAGTTGTAAGCAAGTTCCTACTGCACCTGACTGAACCAAGCGACGTAGGTGATGATAGTTCATGGCAGTTGGCAAGGATGAAGCCATGGCCTGAAGACGAACAGATGCGCCATTATGGTTCACCGTAATCACCCGTTGGACATAATCATACAAGATAGGATTAACCGTATGTAACCAAGAAACCCCTAAAACCAACTCAGCACCTTGGATAGCCACCACATACAAATCAGCTTTGAATAAGTGATTTTGGATAGTAATTGGGACCTGGCGAATACAACCTTCACATCGTAGTTTTTCCCCATTTCCTACAGCAACTGTAATACCCTGCACTACTTCAATTGGCAGCCCCAAGGTCTTAGCAACCCGACTTTGGATGAAGTTGTGCGTACTACCCCCATCGACCAAGGTATGTAACTGGGAACCCGCCACGGTCGCCTGAAATCGCAAAGTCTGTAACGAAGGAGAACCCGTAAGTGCGTGAAAGGATATAGCCGTATCCGTAGTAAGGGTACTCTCATCGGACGTATGTGGTAATTCAGCAAGGTGCAGGGCTTCGGTCAGTTGTGCCTCAGATACCTCATCAAGCCCTTCCCCAGGATCCGCGAGATCCAAATAAAATAGTTGTCGACGAGCGGGACACTGATGCCCAAAAGTAAACTTAGCATCACAATGATAACAAAGGTTAAGGTCACGCTTCCGCTGCATTTCAGCAGTAGTAAGCCTCTGAATAGGAATGGTGGAAGCTCGTTTGACAGCTGGGGCAGGAGGGTTAGGTTTAGTCGAAGAATCTGGTGGTCGAATTGGGTTAGGAAGCAGAGGTCCACGAACTTGGACGGTGGGTCGAAAATCCAGACGTGGTGTACCACCGGATACCGCAGCCTTCTTGAGAGCCAAAAGCTTAGCAGTATGAAGCCGAGCGAGGCCAATAGCTTCAAGAACGGTGGTTGGTTTACAGATGCGAACATCGTGTTGAATATCCGAATGCAGGGCAGAAAGAAAAAGGCTCAAACGGAAGGAATCCGGTAGTTGAGGCACACGATTTGAGAGAAGCTCAAACTGGGATTGGAAATCCTCAAACGAACCAGTTTGTGTGAGTTTAGCTAAAGCAGATCCATGATCTTCAAATGCTGTCGGACCAAAGCGAATCTCAATGGCACGAGCAAAATCAGACCAAGAAGGAAATGGGTGAGCCGAGGTGGCCCATTGAAACCACTGCCAAGCAGGACCATCAAAGTGATAAGAAGCGATTTCCACCTTCTGAGTTTCATTTGTCTGAAAGAGATGAAAAAATTGTTCTGCCTTCGAAACCCAATCCAGAGGATTTGTGCCGTCAAAGCGAGGGAAATCTAAGCGAACAGATCCCGGTGGAAAAACTCCCATGGAGGCGGTGGTATACGCCGCTAGAGGAGGAGCGGCTATCGGAGAAGCAGGAGCAGGAGCAGGAACACCCGTGGTTGTGGAAACAGTCACAGCAGAAGGACTGCTGAGTGTAGAAAGAGAAGCCTGAGCCAGACGAAGAACCTGTTCCAAACGGCCATCCATCGCGGTAACACGGTTGGTTAACTCGTGAACGAAAGTTTTCTGATCTGTCGTGACCTGAGTCAGCTCCACCAACGCAGATTGAAGAGACCCTAATGACGACTCATGAACGGAGGAGGCTTCTTGAAGACGGCGAATAGCGTCGTCCAGGGCTTTGAGACGAGTCCCTTCAGCCATGGCGGAGATTCAATGAAAGCACCAATTGATATGAACTGAAAAGGGTTTTACTATTGAGCAAGGCAATACAGATCCAAAATAGAGAAATTAGGGGAAGAAACAGAGACTATCTCTCAACATCACACATTACACACCTTTCCCAAACCTCCTAGATAACTATTTATTCATAGCTAGTTTAATCACAGCCCTACACGTAGTCCCTTAGATGGTTAGGCCTATTCCTTTCACGAACCATCTTTCTCCTCCTTCCATCAATATCAGCGATCCCTTTTGATTCTGCTGTAGGAATGTCCACGTCATCATTTCCAGCTATTGCTTCCAGAACCTTCCCCGTATTATCTGGCCTCATGACAGCTGCATTGTTCGAGTCTCATCCCCTTCTGTGTTTGATTGACAAATCTATTGTTGGGGTTCCTGTTTTGGCACAAAAGCTTGTGCAAATACAAGCTGCTATCATAATGAAATGTTTACCAGAAATTGTCGAGAAGATCAATGACAAGTTGAACTCTAGTCTCTCCGAGTTTAATAAACTTCCCAAGACTTTCACCTCGATTGCAGAGGCCATGACTGCTTTCATGGGAATTATCGCAGCAAGTAAGGAGTCCCTGAGGAAAATCATTTTGAGAGGAGAATTCGATGAGTACCCAGATGACCAAAAAATGCATTGCAGTGCTAGGTTGGTTGAAATGATCAACCAATGCTCGCAGGAAATGCAGAACCATCGCTCAAGTGATCTGAAGAAGAACTTTTTGATGGATGAGATTAGTGTTCTGGATGAAGCTATTAAGGGAATAAGACTTCCAAATTTCCTGCCACACAGTGTATTCATTGCTCTGTTGTGCAAAAAAGTGGACTCAATTTCAAGTATGCCAATGGAGTTTGTAGAGAAAGTCTGGACCTATATAGAAGGTGTGGTGATTGATGTTTTGATGAGTCATTCGGATAACTATCACCAGCTTCAGATAGCAACAAGAAGAGCTGGCCTCAATCTTGTGGCAAAGATGAAGCAACAGTCTTTGAATTGGGTGATGGAAATAATTCAGATGGAAAAACTGACCGACTATACTTGCAATCCCGAAAATTTGCTCGAAAGCAGTAAATTGATGGCTAAGCAAGATAAGTTTATGGCTGATGTTTTTAACGCTAAAATATCTCCCGCTATTATATATCTTGAAGGATTTGGCGAAGTTGAAGTTGTTCGTTTACGTGAACATAAGCATGTTGTGCCTCAAGCATATGACCTGAAAGCAAGAATGACAGCCTATTGGAAGATTGTTTTGAGGAGGTTGGTTGACAGCTTGGCTCTGCATTTGCAGCTTAGTGTTCATAATCTTGTTGACAAAGAGCTGGAAAAGGAGATTGTGAATGAGTTGCTGATGAACTCTCATGGTGGTGGAATCACCATCGGTTGCTGGGAAGAGTAGCCGGACCATCAAGTTGCTTCAAGAGTCTAAGAAGGTTCTGGCTAGGATCATGGACGACATTGCTACTGCTTAATGGTTTGTTACTTTGTTTTGGTATGGTATCTTCTTGTTTAGGTATTTGTCCATCATATCTAGTGTGTCTGGTCTGTTGACATGTAGAAGTTCTACTATGGTATTTTGCTATGTTGTCCCTTAGGACTGCTGTTGTTTACTTTCCTAAGTCTATTTTATATAAAGCTAGGTGTTTATGTGTCATGGAAGTCTATTCTGCTATGCTTCAGTCCTTTGCAGTGTCAAAAAAAAAAAAGAGAATGGAAATTTGCTTCTGTAATTTTCATGTGAGCGCAATGCAGTTTCAGGAATCAGAATTGTGTCAAGCAAGCAATATGCAATCTGTCATTTTATTCATAGTCCGCCTTGTATTCCTGCTGAGAAATCTTGCCATCTTTGTTGGAATCAAATTCATCGAAAACTCGTCCATTGATACTCAAGAACCTGGAAGCAAGTGGTGCTTCTTAGGAAGATCACAATTGATAACCACATTAACCTGCAGGTGGCTAACAGGTCAGAATTAGGAAAATCAATATTAATTGAAACAATTGCAGAAACAGAAATCAAAGGTGCCAAACATAGAAAACGAACTAACAGAGTAAACAAAATTGCACCGGGGCAAGAGAGAGAGAGAGTGAGGAAGCCACATCATATAAGCTAAAACGTTGAATCCATTCTGTCGAAAACATGAGTCGCAGAAGCACTGAGTCGATGCTGTAGATTTGTCTTTTGTTTCCCTTTGTGGATTACTGGAAGGATAGAGACGGCGTCAATCGACCGAGATACATGAAACCCGCCGAGTAGAATAGCCGTGTAAGAAGATTTAAACTGGATCCAGTGGAATCAACTCCCAGCAAAATAATGAACCAAAACGTATCCGAACGATAAATTAAATTAGTGAAACGCTTGCATCGTGCAGACGCAGATGAAAGAGGAGAAGAATCGCAATGTCCGGGAGGTGAACCGATCGAAACCAAAAGGTAAAGAAGCGTAACAGCCAGATTACATTTGCTTAAATCCTAAACGTGTCAACTGAGCATTGACTATCCAGGTTTCTTGAATAAATTTAACTTCAAATTATTTTTTTTTTTGACTACAATTACAGATACAATATACGACACACCACCAGATCAAGCCTATGAAAATACAGGTGTCAACATGCCCCACGTTGGAGGCACAAACCAAGCCTAAGCAAGGGCAGACCAAGCCTCTTTATAAATATTCAGGACGAAGTGAGACTAGAACTCATGACCCTGAAGTCAGGGACATGCAAAGTTATTGTCACTCAACCAATGACTCATTTGCAATTTAACAACAAATTAATTAAAAACAGTAAATTAAATTAATTTAAATCAAACAATAGTTTTTTACATGTACTTATATGAAAAAAAAAAAAGAAGAAGCTTACGTGTCATGTTTTTGGAATCATCCAAAGCTGAGTTGGCAGCCTCTAAAACATAGTTTTCAATATTCATACTATATATATATGATTTTGGATTGGTCTCTCTAAATGTTAGTTGGCAGCCTCTAAAACATCTAAGTTTTCAGTAATCATACTATGTATATGATTTTGATTGGTGTCTCTAAATGTTAGTTCGATTTTTGGAGTGTGAAGTATTTGTTGTTGCCCAAAATACATTCTTATGCTCTTGCAAAGGTTATGATCCGTTGGTTTGTTTTTTTAATTTTTTTTCCATTTTCCAAAAAATAAAAAACATAAAATGTTTATTTTTTCATTTTTTGTTTTCAAGTGATTTTAGCTATCAAAAATGAACAACCAAACGTGGTTTCGTAGTTTTTTCTTTTGTTTTCCCAAAAAAAAAAAGAAAAACCAAACAAACCCTTAAATTTTATCTTACTCTATTATATTCTTTTTTTTTTATATATATAATAACTTATGGCTTACAAAATGGTACGATCAAATGAATAAACATATTCACATGTTAATTAACTTACTCAATTCTAAGTCATAGTTTAATATAATATTCGAGCACAGGGTCTTATCCCATGTGGAATGTCTAGTCTTTATATGTGAGAGTGAGTTATTTTGTAATTCAAATACCAGCTGAAAATAAGTATTTTGATTACACACTTTTGTAAAGAGTTTTTATGATCAGTAATCTCATTACCATTCAATTGTGATTGAAAAGTGTACCAAACAAGTAAGATGAACCTTATGTACATCCCCTATTTTACTAAGTACACCCCAATAATGTTGTAAAAACCCTACTCTCTCAACACCCCACCGACCCTGTCATTCTCAATCCAAATTCTTCTCCTCTCCTATCACCAAACTGAAGACGGAACCCTATCATTCTCAACCCAAATTCTTCTCTCCTCTCCTTCTTTGTCACCAAGGTGAAGACGGAGACCCACCTCAACCTTCGACGGCCACAACAACCACCTCTTCCCTCCTCCTTCTCCCCTAACCTGAAGACAGAGATTCACTCCTCATCAATTGCCAAAGAATCCAGCAATCAACTCTGACTTCAACAAGTTTTCTTATTGGAGTGGCCGAGTGAGATAGGTATTTATTGGGTTTAATGGATCATTTGAACATGGTTGGAGAGGTGAGTGATGTGTGGAAAGGTGATATGATTATTTTTTCTTAAAAATGGTTACTGGGATATGGGAGTGGCATACATGGTCATGAGGTAGTGAGCTAGACTTGGTTAGTGTATATGAGCGCGCTACATCATCTAACTTCCATCTTCTCATCTGGTTTCCATCCATATTGATGTCATCTTGTTTTTGATCTTTGCTCCTTATTTTATATATATCTTTGATGTTTATTGTTGCTGGGTTCATGATTGTGTGGCTAAAGCATTGGAGAATTTAGGTCAATTGAATACAAATCTGAGTTACAGGCAAGGTGTTTGATGAAATGCTTAAGAGACTTCTCTTATGTTATGCATTAGGGTGTAGAGTGTGATTTTCAAAAGAAACACAAAAAAGGAGTGTACTCAATAGAGATTTATTTAGATCGTGATGTACTCAATAAAAAATAAGGTGCAAATAAGGTTCGTCATCAACAAGTAATGTAATGCGAGTACTATTCCCACTACAATACCAGTTGAACCAATCGGGCCCTTAGTTCATTAACCATGGAAAAGACCATAGAAAATTACTCCACTCTCCACACACACTCAGACCAATCACTTAGGAAGGACAAAACAAAAGCAGTGATATTGATATTGATATAACATGTCTGCACGCAATGATCCTTCATTATTAGATAAAATAACGACTAAATACATGAGATTCATGGGCTATATTATCAACTGTTTGAAAATTTAGCTGAAAAAAATAAATAATGCTGAGTAATTTTAAAAGAATAATTATAATCTAAACAGAGCAAAAACTTTACTCAAGAGAATGATGCCGAGCCATTATCTCCAAGTGTGCTGGTAGAAATTCACTGAAAAAGGGTTCTTGTCAAATGCTCCCGTGCTGTAACCAGTGCTTGAGATATTGTCTGCAATGGTAGAAAACACATTACAATGACAGATTAAGATTTAACCAGGTTATTGTGATTTCATCTCCTATTAGTGTTGACACTCAAATCTTCATATATGGGTAACGTTTGCTTCTTTGTTTACCGTCAATGCAAATTACGGACATGGTGATAGCACAAACCTGCTCAGACAAAAGTTCGGCAGACTCCATACTGTGAAATGCTACCTTCTCTGCTATAACAGTAGCATCTGTTTCAAGTATTATCCTGCAAACAAAATCAATCACACTCGTTAGGAAAGGTACCAAACAGTGCCTTGCACTAGATATGAATCTGTAACATTTGTGTAGGCTGTAGATGATGAGGGCAGCCACAAGAAACTAAAAACTAGTGTTTAAAATTTTTTCCAGACATTAAACTCATCAACATGAATCACTATTAATTAGAAGGACAAAACAAAACAGAAGAAAATTTTCATAACAAGCTGCAGAAAAGCATTAATTTTACCTGATATGCAAAAAAAGCCAATTTAACATAGATAATGATTTGTAGGACTATAAATAGAAAATTAAAAATTCTAAGTCCTAATGGTACAAAATTTCTGCATATGAACAAGGAAAAAATTCTAGCCAGAAGTAATCTAATTTATTTATAAAGTGATGCCATAAGAAGTATTTACAGATCTCCTTTGTTAGGACACTATTATTTTTGTGTATTATTTGATTCCAGTTCTGACCAGAGAAAAAAAGAAAAAGAAAAATAATTATGAAGCTAATCTAGCTAATATAAAGTTAATATCATTTGATTGTTTCTATAGGTTTTGACTACTATAAGAAATTGAACAGAAAAGGAATTCTAGAAGCGTATTGCAGACCCTCCATCAACAATTTCATCAAGGCATAGAAGGATAAGGTCCAGATTTTCAAGCGCTTCCGCTTTGTCCACATTGTTCCTGTAACAGTGACATCAGAGATTAATTGGGATAAATGCCAGAAACTAAATATCCATTAAGATATTTTTAAAAAAAGCAATTATTGAAAATACCGCAACAGAATGCCAACAGCATCAAAGAACCCCTGAAGAACAGAAGCTAAGATGAGCTCGTTCTCATTTTCATCTCCAGTCACAAAAAAATGCAAGTCCTGAATGAACTTATAGATGACGATGTTGCTCTCGAACATTGCAATTTCCGCTGCATAGTTAATTTAGCATCACATCAATAATGCATTTCATATGGTATCTCAAGGCCTCTAATACTGGGTTAAAGGATTTCCCCTTGCACATGCTTCTTTTCCTATATATGGAGAAACTTAGAATTTCTCCACAGATGAGCCACTAAATAGAATGACTATCATTCTCTCTAAGTCCATTTCAACCCAGCTTCATAGGTAAAAACATGTAAGGCCACAACTTCAACATCAGGGCTCTAGAATGAAAATGAATTATTTTCACTTGCTTCTGTTAGACATTATAACTAGCTGAATAGATGCATAAGGTTATGGATGTCAATGGCAGATGATAAAGAGAAGACACAAATGAAGGAGAAAAAGTAAACAATGGATCGAGATATCTTGAGAGGCAATAATATATTCACATCCACCAACAGCACCATATATCAATACTTAACTAAGGTTTTGTACCTCCTTGGATCCAAACATTCACATGAAAATAATTCTTTTAAAAGATAAAGCATTAACAATTCTCATCATATTAAACAAATATTACATTTTCACCCGCCCTTCTGGAAAATTTAAAAGAAAGCACTTGATGGAATGCCACATGGAATACTCAAGAATGTGGAAAGAGACTAGTACATGTCAATTATACAAAATCTCACTTTTAAAAAAATGGTGTGAAGCATAGCAACATTTATGCCAGTCAATTACTGGATTTGGTGCACTATGTGCAGTAACATGGCAGTAAAAGGACATTCAAGTGCATGAACAGAGATTACGGTTTTAGCTTGTTTTGATAATAAATTTTGATGTGTCTTTCTTTTAGCATCCCCAACTTTGCTGTCTGTCACCATCACTGTTATTGAAGGTTTATTACCAACCAGGGCCATTAAACTATATCTAAGTTCAATATCCTTTAGAAAATAACAAGATATTGAAATCATTTTCCAGTGTTTAAAAAGGTTTATCAGAGCATACCTTCTATTTGGGCATTTGACTTCAAAGTCTTTGTGAACAAAGATTTTTCATATGCTAACTTGGCACTGTTTGTTGGCCAGTCATCCGTGTAATACTTGACTGCTACACGCTTTCCTTCAGAGTCCAAAAGGAGGATGTTTTTGACAGAAGGGCATGATTCCTTGCAAACAAAAAAATAAACTATATTAGTATATCAATCTAATCAATCATAAAGTGGGAGGCATTTATCACTTTCAATTACTAAAATATCCAAAACTCAAAATAATAAGAAACAAAACCGGAATTATTCATGGGCTCAGCCTTAATTAGTAATCTGTTACCATCACATAGTATAAACTCATTCACTCCTAGTACTATTTTCTAAACACCAAAAGTTAAGCACCATTTTTTACTTCGAATTCGCCTACTGATATCCGTCATTCATTCAATACACTACACAACTATAAGTCATCGTCATCATCATCATCATCAAAGCCTTTATCCCAAAAGTTTGGGGTCGACCACATGAGTTTACGAGAACATCAACGGGGATCCACCGCATGTATTTGTTTTCTCCATTAATTTCTATCATGAATCATACATTCATCCACTCCAATCAACTTCAACTATGCAACTATAAGTATATTTTACAAATTTCTTCCACTTATTTTGCTTACATTACATATACATAGATCCATGACCTTGCCCTGGAGTACCCATTTTCAAAATAAATTAAGCGATAAAAGCACTATCAATGTACACTCAAAATTGAAAGGGACAAAAAAAAATTGTATAAAAATGGTTCTTTTATCTTCTTCTTTTTTGGTTCTATATGAGTCCATAGATGCATTGTTTTCCTAAGAAATATCTGTTGAAGGCTTATTCACAAAACCTTATATTTCTATAATCTTGCAGTTCAATTGATTAACAGCCCCATAGATGTAACAGTACGCATCTGAAGAAAAATCGACATTGCAGCATAAGCAGTGATTCACAAAAGGCTGTAACAGTATAGTCAATACCATCGATCAAAGGATAGATCGTACTATATATATGCGTATTTCTGTATTTCGATTGTTACATTCAAAATAAAAAAAGAAAAAGAAAAAAAGGGAAAAAAAGACAGATGCAGATCGGAGACCAATCCATATTACATTCCTTGAACCGAATTTCACCCTAATACAATCCAAATCGGAGTAATCTCGTACTTGATTCAATTCAATTTTGGAGATCACAGTGATTTTGAGTGTATGCAGGAATGAAGAGATCATAAGAAGAAGTGTAGAGAGAGAGAGAGACTTACGCGAGAGGAAGCCATTGATAGATCGAACGTGGGGTATTTTGGTTACGCGAGAAGCAGAGATGTGGTCTTCTTCAACAGTTCTTGACCATGCCTGTCGCTGCGTATTTAATGGTAATCGGTAGGACAAAACTTTTTTGTTTTTGGAAGAGAGAAACAAATAAAAAAATTTTAAAAAAAATTGGTCTCCAATAGTAGCCTATAAAAAATAATAAAAACTAGAGGAAAAAAATATTTTTTTAATGAGATAATTGTTTATTTTGGGTGTGAATAAATGTAAATCAATTTGGATTGTCTTATTAAATTACTAGGGTGATAGGGTGTCAATATAAAAAATTGAATTTGGGTGTTGATGCATGATAGCATGATGAAAGGAATGTTTCTATTCAAACTTGTTAATTCGAATCATGACTACCAAGTTTAAGGCTTTAACAATTCGTTGATTTCACAATCGAAGGAATACTAAAAAAGTTAGAATTCAAAAATGACTAGTCTCTATCATTTTTATTCAATCTAAAAATTGAAAATACAACTTAAATAGTACAAGAAAATATCGTAACCAAAATCCTAAATAACTCAAAAGAAACAAAATAATAACGTTGAAAGCAAAGTACCAAAACAAATCGTAAATTGCATATTTGAAGGCCGTTTAGAATCAACCATGCAATTTTCAGCTCAACATGACATCATTGACTATGACAATCATAATTCTCTATAAATGCGATAACTATATAACCTACATCAGATGTTCACTTCCAAGTGAAAGATTTATTCCTGCCTAAATGGGCCAAAATTTTTAATTAATTAATATTACAATATTCAATGGCAATTAATAGTGCAATTGGTAGTATATTTAGATTATTTTTTTTTTATTTATATCCAAAGTAAACTTTTTATTTAGGCACCGAACTATTTTAAGCAAATACACCAACTCGCTTTAGTCATAAACAACACCAATTTTTAAGAGCATCACCAACTCATTTTAACTCAAAATCATGCTATTCTTTTCACATAAACTTTCTATTTTTCTTTTTGTCTCTCCCTATTTAACTTCTCCACCTTTCACTTCATTAATTTCAATGCATTTTTGTGGGTTGAGATGGGTGGTTATTCTGGTGTAGGTGGTGGAAATGTTGATGGGTCTAATGAGAATGCCAATGTTTACTTCATTGATTCATTTCCTGCTTGTGTTAAGGAGTTATTTGCAGGTGCCATTGCCAGTGCCATTGCAAAGACCACCACTGCTCCCCTTGAAAGAATCAAAATACTCTTGCAGGTAAAAAAAAAAAGCCTAATGTCTGTCTTAGCATATTATATGAATCATGAAACCCAATTTCTCAATCTGGTGATCATATATTTTGTTTCTTGCCTCTTGACAGACAAGAAGAGAAGGCTATCACTCTATCCGGGTCTACGAATCGCTGAAGAAGTTAGTGAAGCATGAAGGTGTTAAAGGCCTCTATAAGTAAGTTTTAATATATATAATGTAGGATTTAGACACACAGATTTTCTTCTGATAATACAACTAAGGTCTAAGTTATTCTTTAAAAATTCTGCAGAGGAAATGCTGCTGCTGTCCTCCGAATCGTTCCCTTTTCAGCATTACATTACATGACGTACGAGCAATATCGATCTTGGCTCGTGAACAATTGCCCTTCCCTTGGAAAAGGACCTGTTATTGATCTTTTAGCAGGTTCTGCATCTGGTGGAACAGCAGTATTATGCACATATCCCCTGGATTTAGCGCGAACAAAGCTTGCATACCAGGTAACAGATTAGATTAGTATTGCTTACGTTTCCTTCTTCATCGTTGTAACGTTTAGTTTTTGGTGCAAATTTTAATTTCTTTACGCGGTGGTGCTATAATTAGGTGGTAGAACAGAGAAGCAGCAATGGCACAAATGCTGTAATTGGGATTCAAGATGCTTTGAGGAGTGTATACAGGAAAGGTGGAGTGACTGCTTTTTATAGTGGTTTAGGTATGTTTTTCTTTTTCTTTTTCTTCTGGCAGTGTAAGATTGAATCTTATATATAGAGACAATTTAACCATTTTGCAACAACTTGGGTTCAACCGTTGCAGGTCCTACACTTGTGGGAATTCTTCCCTATGCTGGCTTGACATTATACGCGTACGAGGAGCTCAAGCAGCGGATTCCTGAAGATTGTCAGAATTCTATAGGAATTCGTCTTTCCTGCGGAGCTTTTGCTCGTTTATTTGGGCAGACCATCACATATCCATTGGATGTTGTTGGTTTATTTGGGAATGCAGGTACTAAATGTGAACTAAAACCATATAATGTAATTTTTATAGCCTTCACATAGTAATATCTTTGAATAACTTACTTCCTTAAAGGTATTTGGAGCAGACAGGCTTCCAATTTCTTTCAGCCCTCGGTACTTTTTCAAAAATAACTGTTTTATTTTCCAGGTTGAATACCTGCAAAGGGGTGATTTCAGGTACAAGAACACTGTGGAGGCATTAAGCGGCATCATCCGGTTTCATGGATGGAGACAATTGTATGCAGGCTTAACCATTAACTATTTGAAGGTAATCTAATAGGAGTTGTTGAAAGTATGACCGTGAATGTATGGAGAAAACAAATCCAAACATATGATTATCATTGATTTCTATTTTGGATTCATGTAACTAAACCCAAATACGCACTTAAACTGATCTGACTGATCATTCATGTGCAGGTTGTTCCATCCGTAGCAATTGGGTTCACAACCTATGACATAATGAAGTATTGGCTACATATCGCTGGACAATGAAGTTTTGAGTAATCTACCTGGCCTCGGACGAGATTCTTTTGTAATGTAAGCTTTCAGAAATGTTAATGTTCCAACTTCAAACAGCTTAATGAACCAGAAGTGCACTTTTGTACAATGGGATGAGCAACTCTGTTGATGTACAATGAAATGGGTTCATGGGCTGTAAAAGGTCGGGCCGCACTTGCATTTCCAGCCCTCGGGCTCGTAATTGGTATACTGGACCCCCAAATGGTTGCTGGTGGAGGGCACTTGAATGGCCTCACAGGGAATGCACCCATAACACTTGTGCTCACAGCTTGGTGGACTTGACCCTATCTTTCTCTTCCCATTAGCATATGCTTCTTCATCTGCCCCTTCCATGCTTGTCAAGGGAGAGACCTCTTTTGAGGGCAATTGTGTGCCAAAGGCACCTTGTAAAGACTCTGATTTCCGGCCTGACAAAGCATTTACTGCATATGAAAAATGTTTGATGAGAAAGAGTAGAAATTTTCTTGAGAGTAGGAGCAAAATTTTCCAAGAAAATGGTTTGTAATAAGACACAAAAAGTCAAGTAGATGCAATCATTGCAAGAAATAAGAGATTACTGGGTAAATTTGCAAAGAAAAGTTGGGTGAGTGAGTGATTATTACCTGATTGATGAACAGAAAGACCATCATTTGGAGCAAAATTCCTGCTTGAAGCCCAACTCAAGACTTGCAATGCTGCTAACACAAAACACAAGTATCTCTCCTTCATCATGATTTCAAGTCCTTAAATGATGATGTTGTGATTATGATGGAAAGGAGAGAGAGAGGTAAGAACACAGATTTTGAATCATTCATTCACAGAATTTATGGAGTCATGATTGCTGCAATATATATATATATATATAACAAGCTGAGAAAAGCAAGCATTTGCAAATTCCCATTTCCCGAGAAGAAAGAAAAGCCAGAACAGAACAACCAAAATCTCTTGGATTTCCTTCAGCCTCTACTGATAGAGTGAGATCTTGGTTCACAAGCTAGTGATTTCTGACCTTTTTGTCAATACAGTAGAGAGTTTTTCCTGTACTTGACAACTCACTTGAAAACCTTCCTCCTCTCTTTTGTTTTCTTGATTTTCTTTCCTTTCAACACAAAGCTAGCATTTCTATCTTATCAACTCTATGAGCTGGACCAATAAGCCTAGAATTACTTCTCTCTTTTCTATAAATTACTGATAATACAACAGAAATCTTAGCTGCCTAGACTGCAGAGCCATTCCCTTCCTTTCCATTCCCATAAAAGGTAAGAAGAAAACAAAAATCCAGTGGCAGTGACCTATTTCAATGTCTGACATATACAGCAGTGCAAAAGAATACTTAAATGAGTTAGTTAAATAATTTAAATAAGGTAGTACCAGAGTCAACCTTTTACAGGTTAGTTGGTATCTTGATGCAATCTGAGCCATCCAACTGGAACAACAAACCAAAAGGCAATTAAGAGTTCTGGTATCTCTAGATACCCACATTTAATATATGTAGTGAATCCCACTGCACAACAATTATATCAATCTACTTGTTTTCCTCCACATGATCTTCTTGTTTTGTGAAAGACCATGTAAGCCTGTGAATGGAGACTTATGTGTAGAAGGGTGAGGCTATGAAGGCAAACCTGAAAAGCAAACAAAGCTGTTAATTACATCACTGAATAGCTCATAGGTCTAGAGATAGCACAGGCACAGCTGGTGCTAGCTATAAGACTAGAGTGTAACTTAACTTGCTATATCTGTTAATAACAATCATCCAAATCAAGCAGTGGGCACATGAATGTACTTTTGAGTAACAAATGCTTATAATACATGTTCTTCAATCAAAAATGGCTTCAATTTGTTCTGGAATTTCATATTGATATTTGTGAGTGATTTGACCATTCAATGTGTTGTACTGTAATCTCACCCACTCAACAACGCTTGTAAGAAATCATTGGACAGTTGATGCTATCAAGCATTTTAGGATACTGGGCCTTCGATCTGCCAACATTGATCTGTTACTTCTCATCACACAACTGTCTGAGAGTATTCTGGAATACTTCCCATGAATTCATGTAAAGCAGTAGTAGATTATAACAGTTTCAGTCTTCCAAATCAAGGAAAGCAAATTCATTTCCACAGCTATGTAAAACAATGGATGAACATTGAAGCCACACAGGAGGACAATAGTATCATCAACCTGTTAAAAAAATAATTACTCTGCTTCCCACATGAACAAGAAGCTAATTTTGACAGTAATTTAGGAAGCACAAGTATACGGGGTTGAACGCACTGGTTGCAAGATTACACCAAATGCAAGGTATAAACAAAGAGAGAAAGAAAGTATACAAAGAAGAATTCTTCTGTATTACTTTTTTTATATCTATTACAGAGGCAGTATCCTATTATATACAACAAATCAGAGTAAGTTTCTCCTTAAC